>NW_025952048.1:0-5000 GCF_023119035.1 Salvia hispanica
TTTCTGGAAATGGCTCTGGTAAGTACCCTGAACTCCATACTTTACCTTAAAATGTTTTTTGTTTGTTCCTTTTTAAATCCCTATGATCATTGAACACCTACATAAATGTCCCAACTCATTCATCTTAATCTTCAAGAATTACTATATTTATACTGCTCCAGCATTTTGTTACTTTATAAACCATACGAATTCTGTGACACAAGTTGCTTTTTCTTGGCGCAGTGGAGTGTGCTGCTTCGACGTTTCATGGATTTGCTGCTGTGGTTGTTCGTGTGATCTTAGTATGCCCCGGTGCTGCGACTGTATGACGTGTAATTCCTGCAGCAACCCGTGTCAGAACTGCGGAATACCAGCATGCCAGTGCTTCCCATGTTTTAGTAGCAAATGCTTTAAGAAGTGGAAATGCAGCCTGAAGTGCAGAAGTAGCAGCTGCTGCTGCATGCCAAAGCACTCCTGCTGCCCAACCTGCTCTTGCACAAGGTCTACATGTTATCCTAAATGTCCAAACCTAAATCTATGTTCATGTTGTCACAAAAGCTGCTGCTTCCCTTGCTACTACTGTATGTAAATTTTAATGGATATATATTTTTGTTTTAGTCATTTTTGTATGGGGCCCATTAACTTGGCACAGGGGGCGGAGTTTAGCTGAGCTTAGAAAGCTTCTTAAACTAGTTTAGTTTGGGAGTTTAAAAGTTTTTGGGAAGTGTTAAAAATATTGAGTTCTTCAACTCTAAAATTTTTTCATAGTCTATCAAAATAATCAATTAACAAAAATATATCCATTCGGATTTGCTATTTTGAATATAATTACTAGTATATTTTTTCAATTTCATTTATCTTCAAGATTAATGTGTCTAAGGTGCTTCGTGCCACACCACAACTCCATGCCGTGTCATTATACCCCGCATTTTCTGCGTCAAACTACGACTCCCATAATGGGACGCTTGCCGTCACCCCCTCCCCATACCTCTCACATTTATTTACAATATTCACTATTTTAGTTACAAAATTGAACTAGAATATAGAAATAAATAACACTAAATCCATTCAATAATTACGAAAAATTAAAATAACAAAACATTAAAAATCATAAAATTTAAAATTTAAAATTTAAAATCCTAAATAATGTGAAGTTATAGAATTGGCGAGTTAGTTCTAGTATATGTTGGCGGTAACAAAACTTCTTAAAGCACTCCCAACGGTTTCCCTTAAAACTCTCTTATTTCTTCCTTATTTCTGCCACATCAGCGCCACATCAGCACCATAATTTATCCCCAGTTTTTAGCCAACTTTTAGCCAACTGCTCCAATGGTTTCTCCCTTATTTCTCCCTAACTCAACATTTCATTTTTACATCATTACTAATTTAATTGTTTTATTTTTGTATATAATAAAGCTAGCTAATTTAATTTATAAGACAAAACAAATAATAGTAATAAAGTTCGTTGTATTAAAACACGAGTAAACATTACAACGACGAAAATTAATAAAAAAAAAAAAAATAGTACAGGAATGGAAAAAAAAATTCAAAGTAAAAAAATTCAAGGGCGGTGGGCGCGGTTTCTATTTGCCCACAATTCTTCGATCATATCGTGTTGTAGTGCTCGATGGGCCTCCTTTTGGTGTATGTCCATAATATATTTATCGCCGAATTATCGCCCACAATGGCTTGGCGCATGGATTCCGCGATAATCCGGCGATTTTTCGGGAGTTCGGCGTTAATTCGGTAGAATTAACGTCGATTATCGCCGATTCCTCCCCATTGCCGGCGAATTTTCGGCGATAATCGGCGATAAAACGCCGGATTTAACGCCGAGTGCATTGGGAGTGCTCTAAGCCTCTACATGACAATGAACTTTTTAGTTAATAAGACATTTTTTCTACAATTAATGCATGATAGATTTGTTTCCCTTCCTTTTCTTGTCTTTGCGAATTAGAATCGGTTCGAATTACTAAGTTCCTACTTTCGAATTACTAAGTTCCTACTTTCCTATTCGTCTGACAATACATTTGTTGCATTTGTCGTCTTCGCAATTATCTCTCTTTGCTTCTCACGTTACTCAATTTGATTTTGCTTCTCCTTTTGTATTTGTGAAATTATCTCTCTCACGGCTTATTAGTGGACTACTCCATTGTTGCTTGGCGACACTATAAATTCTATCCATGTTGATGTTGCTTTTAATAACTACTGTGATATGCAGCTCTAACTTTCATCGCTCATCCTCAGATTCTCTCTCATTATAATCCATCTCTCTCACTCCATGTACTCGACCGCCAAGAGCGAAGCCGTTTTCAGCAACCTCACACCAAGAGATACCCTGCAACAGTTAAAAGTGGCGAAACTGGAATTTTTTCCTTGTGGACCCTCATCATCAAAATTATGTATCCACATAAAATCAAATATTCTAAACTCAGCTTATCATGTACGAGTGAAAAGGGCTTTTTTTTAATAAAAATTTGCAATATAAACTTTACAATCATCCATCTTATATTTACCTAAGTCGAGAATTCTCCAAGAAGAATTGGACAAAACCAGCAAACAGTGTATGCAACTGCCGACAACCTTGATAATGTGATAAGCATTTTTTGCCCCTCTCAAATATAAGTCTCTCAACCACAAACCAACCATATAATATTAATTTATTTTTGTGAATAATATCTAACTACTACTCCATAACCCATTTAACAAAACAAGTGGGAGTAGGGATTTGGTCGGTATTTTTGTTGTCTCGTCTAATCAGTGGCAAAATTGAACTATAAATATTTTCTATATTTATTTAAAGATTATATTGATAGGAATTTTTGCATAATGATTTTATATAAAAGTTAAATAAATTTTAAAATTCTATGAAAGAATTCTTTTAAAAAATAAATGTAGGCGAAAGTTCCGTGGGCTCTTTATTTGGGTCAGCCTATGAATATTTCTTGTTCGACATGAGATTAATCTTATGACTAATTCATTTCTCGTTCTTTACTAAAATAAGACTTTTGGAGATACGTTAATTTTTTATAAATTGAGTTTGAGTTTTGTTTATTTTTTTTTAAATTCTCTGTTGAGAAAATTGTAAAATATTTTCTTGAAGCCTCTGACGTCATATGTCTGATTATGTCATTAAGTATTATTGTAATTCGTACTGGTGAAAATGATGTAGGGTTCAATGTTGGCAACTTGCTCATCCACCACTGAGACAACATGTTTAAGACAACCTTATGCTAATCAAAATTTGATGGACCCCTTATCTTAATTTTAAGATCTCACAATCTTACTTTTTGGTAGGACAAAATACCCCATGCATCATAGTACTTGCCATAGACTAGTTGTTGGATCATAATGCAAAGTAAGAATCTTTAATTTTGAATCAACACATTCTTCTTGAAACCTTCCCAAGTCACATCTACAACAAAATTTAATCACCGAATTGATCGACAAATGTTTCGTCGAAATCTAGTAAAGAATAGTCGAAACAACTTTATACAACGTGACAGATTCAAAGACAACACACAACACACAACCGACACGACAGGCAGGCAGACAACATTAATGGATAGAAAAGGAAAGGAAACTACTGCATTATTGAGAAGTGAGTTCTAAGCCACTCATAGGCATGTCTATAATTAATAGTAGGATTTGAATGATTATTCTTAATTAATTAAAGTAGGAAATGGTTATTCTTAATTAATCAAAGTAGGAAATAATGAGGTATAACTAAACCTTGGTAAAGAAACCATCAACTGTAAATCACATATATAAATCTAGCATTATTGACGATCCGATCTTTCAAGTTTCCTCTTGGTAGACTTAGGCACAAAACACACCCCACACATTTTAAATAACATTGCTTGTAAGATTCCTAGAACTATGTCAAGTTGTTTGATACCTAATTAACGAGTGTGAGGTGCTTTTATACGTTAGGAGTAAGTCATTTTGTCTTCGATGAGAATACATCAATCCGAGAGCACTAGTTGTAGCGTGATCTATCTTGCTCGATTGGCTTAAAATTGATTTGTTTTATTATGTTCTTTGTAATTTCCATTTCGTTCTGACTTGTTCATTTTCTTCAGTTGTAATAGTCAGAGTACCATATGTATACATTATACAGTTTGAGTTTCTTTTCTATATTTCCAACATATATTTATATGTCACTGTTAGAAATACAAGGACAAAATCTTGAGTCGTATACATGTGACTAGCTATTTAAATCGAAGCAAAGAAACAAAATACAGTACTAGCCAGAAAAAAAAAATCACAACTCATAAAAAACAAACTAATTGTTGAGTCGAGGAAAACCTTTTTCTCAAAAACTATATACGCTCCGAATAAGTTTATTAGTTAACATACTACTGTCCAAAAGATAAAATGACTCATTCTAGCACGCAGAAGCATCTCAAACTTACCCAGCATAGACGAAGTAGAACGTAATTCCAATAATTGAGCAAACAAACTTCTAAAAAATGAAAAAAGATAGCTTCCTTTGTGATAATATTGTTATAGTCATCGACTCTTCCAACACTCATATAACATTGAATTAGAAATTGAACTACATGCATGTGACATGGTTTCCATTCAGTTGTGACAGTTGCATGCAAGAGAACAAATATTATCTGTGTCTCTATAAGCATGACGTGATGTCCATTAATAAAAGAGATCACAAGAAAGAGGTGTTAGTTGTTTTCAGCTTTCGCATTGGAAAGTGTTTCATCACTTTGCATCACCAAAACTATGAAACTTCAGATTCTAAGCTCTTTAACTAACATTGCTTGCCAATTGGAGTTCAATTTCAAAACAAAGTCACGAGGGCATCCGTAGTATAGTAAGTAATTCATTTTCAGCCACAATTAATTCACTAATTTTATCATTTTTAGTTTTATTTTATTTTAAAAAAAATTCAGCCACGAGGGAATTTCAAAAAATGGAAACACGTCGATGGGTCCGCGATTTGTACCTGTGTTGTGAATGGCCTGACCACATCAACCTTTTATATGGAGAAAAGAGTACACCAC
>NW_025952049.1:0-142724 GCF_023119035.1 Salvia hispanica
TTGTTAGCATTAGGTTTCTGCACAAAAATCAATCTTGATTAGTTAACTTCAATAAAAAGCATGAAAAAAATAAGCAAAAATATGTTTGAACTTACCTCAAAATCTGCTGGTTTCTCTGGCTTCACAATTTTGGGTGTGCCTGGTGAGAAAATCATGAGCAATGTGAGTGTTTTTGGCAAATCTTACATTGTTATGATGTTTTCCCTTAGCTGAATCGAAGATACCTTCGAAGCTTTTGTCTAGGCTGCCGGTTCTCTTGAAGAGCTGATCAAAGTGAGGCCTGCAGTAGAGAACTCCTCAAAAGAGTTGTAGTTCCCTAGCTGCAATCAACAACAATGCATACTCAATCCTATCCATCCCACAACTTTTAAATCAGACGAAAAAACATGAAATTTGGATTTGCTCGCAATTATCCTATTGAGAAAAAAATTGCCTGCGCGTAGTAGTATTATGTTGATATTTTTAATCCAAATGGCTCACCTACGATGACATCAGTGTATAATTTCTGGGCTATCATGTCATGACAAATTGTAACGGATATTTGTGAACAAATCCAAATTCCGGTAGATATTTATAGTTGCACGCTAGATTATAATTTAACCAACCTTCATGATTTTTCCGACAATCTACCTTTTATAATTTATCTAAGTGCAAGATTTTTCCATTATTGAAAGTGTTGTTTTTTGGCTTGGAATTCTGGAATACATATCCATTAAAGCAGATCTTCTATTGAAGAAAAAACATAAAACTAGAGAATTAATTTAACAGAACAGATCATTATTATTGTTGATTATACATCTTTTCAAGATTGGATCCAAGATTTCTTGCTAAATTATTACAATCATATTTAAATCAAGCACTACTTCATAATTATGAAATGAGATCTTAATAGTAGATTTGAAAGTGAAGCCTCCCAATTCTGAGCTCTGAGATCCAGCTAACTGATGTGCTTAAGTATAAATTAAGCATAAATTTCCAGATGCAATCAAGAAAGCCAAAACCAAAGTGTACCTTGAGAGTGCCTTTGCAGTGGTGGCATCTAAAGCAAGCCTTGTGGAAGACTCTGTTGTCTGCAGTGAGCTTGTCTACAAGATATACAGTCTTCTCACATGCCATGCATTTCTGAGTTGTACCTGCAAATGCCATTGCCTTTCAATGGCAAGAGATGAATTGTGTGTGTTTTGTTTTGTGCAGCCGAAGAGATAAAGGGACTTTGTGTTGATTGAATAGTGTAATAATTGCAAGGTTGGGGGAATTGCTATTTGTCTTTCATTTGGTCCCATTTTCAAGAAATATATTTATACTATATACCTACCAATTTTTTTTATTCTTTTGTTTGTAAATAAAATTAATTCCCTCTTATCTAATTCCATATTTGGAGAATCAAATAGGCGAGCAGGTATGTCGAGCACAAAACTCATAAACAAGAGAAAGAGGGAGCGTGAATTTTTTTATGTGACATAGTATCCATTTCTTGATAAACCGTCTTTTAAGCTGGTTTTGAGTTCGAATATCGCAAACACTTCTCAGCAATAAGTTTATAATCCTAAGTATAGTATTACGTGGATGTATCACATATGTTGTCGATAGTATTATTTAGATGTTTATGTGGGTTGGTTTAAGAAATTATATTCATGGGGTTAGTTTGTTTGATGGTACACATTAGAGACAAGATATCATGATTGTTATTTCACTTAAAAGATAATTGAAGTCACATTCTTGGTAGGAAACCACAATTGGTTGGCCATGTCACATTTTCTTGACCGATTCAATTTGTTACTTCCTAATTCAGTGGGTTACAAGTTACAACAATAAGTACATCCTTTCCATATCATTAATTTCGTTGTTTTTATTGTTGTTTTTATTCTGAATTGTTTTGTTCTATTATTTTGCTAAAGATGGCTACAATTCAGAAGTTATAATGTCAAATTTCATCATGAAAAATAAAAATAAAAATATCATACTATACTAGTACATAATAGATGTAGTCACTTAAATGGACCATATTCAAGAATGAAGGTGGAGGACCACATTTATCGATATAATAATTCAAGAATCCAAAGAAATGAGAGTGATTGATTATTGTTTTGCCAGACGATATTGGTTTGCACACTCAACACCCATAAATAATCATATGATTACTGCAGCTATCTGTCTTGATATTTTATACTTTCAAAATTGAAATAGTAGTAGTATATTTTTATATTAATATCAATGAGATCTAAATTAATTAAAAGCGTGCTGAATCATTGAGGCTTGGATATGAATCATATGATATACTAACACATTGCAGATCTAAATTAATTAAAAGCGTGCTGAATCATTGAGGCTTGGATATGAATCATATGATATACTAACACATTGCACATATCATACTTATGTGCTAATTTAGTGTCCCTAATAAAATGGGTACTATAATCTGGAGATGAGAGTATAATTATTAATTATAATTCAATAAAATAGTCAAGCCATATCGACAAATAAAATGATTTTTGTCGAAGTTCCATTGTTGACCATTCAAGGAAATAATTTCACTTTCCAGCAAAAATTGTAGTACTAGTGAATACACTTCAATAAGTACTAGTATATGATAGTATACGAGAGCAATGAAGAGACCACACAACAATTTTATATACCCACCTCTATTGCAATTGCACTCTTACTTAATTTAATTTTATAGTAAAATATTGAAAATTGATATGCTGAGGGACAATTTGTGAGGGACTATGAACGCCTCTTCCTACCACGTCAGCAATCTTTATTTTATTTTATTTTTATAGAATTCTCTCGCCTCTAATTTAACGCAATATTAACCTATTCAATGAGAATTCTGCTGAATACGCTGTTTTCATAAAAAATTGAGATTACATTGTTGATCGCTTTTCTCAAATTTTCCACGCCCACGTTCTCCTCAAGAATTCGCTAGTCAAGTTTGCACCAGTTGTTGTTTTAATTTTCACATAGATGAGTACAGGTTTGAATTTTTACTACACCTTTTGTTGTTCTTTTTCCCAAACGTAATGTCAATTGATTACACATGATTTGTTTTTCTTTATTGGATCAAGAAATATCAAGCATTAGTTTCATTTATTTAAGTTACTAATGCTCTTTCTTGTTTTAATATCGTACAGTTATGGAAGAAGATGTTCATGTAAGTAGTTTTAACCTTTTCTTCTTTATTAATTGTTTAATTTTTATTTTTTTATGTAGATTATATTTTATAGAATTTATTTCCTCACTGCATTTTGAGAAACTAAGTTGCACGATTTATTTACCTGCAAAGAATGATGAAGAGGATATCAACTCTTTGAGTGAAAATATGAACGAGAATCTATATATCCCTCAAGTTGCAAACGATCGAAAGCCGGAAATTGGAATGAGATTTGCAACGGTTGATGATGCGTTTGCATACTACAATCAGTATGCACGGGAAGCTGGTTTTAGCGCAAGATCAAGTAGTAGCAAAAAGAACAAGAAAAACAATGAGCTTGTTTGAAAACAATTTGTGTGCTTCAAAGCTGGTCAAACTGATGAGAATCGTTCAAAAAAAAGAGCAGTGAATGGTGCCACGATCAATTCAAGAGCTCGTGGTGAAGTTAGAACTGATTGTAAGGCAAAAATTTCGATTGTCAAGCAACAAACTGGACCGGATTGGAGTGTCAGCGTCTTTGTGGAAGGTCATAATCATGGACTTTCGACTCCTTCAAAAGTTCACTTGCTTCGATCACACCGTAATGTTTCTACTGTGAAGAAAGTATTAACTCAAAAATTTTCAGAAGCTAACATTCCGACATGTCAGCAAATGCAACTATTAGAGATTGAGTATGGTGGACCTGAAAGTATAGGTTGCACAGAAAGAGATATTAGGAATTTTGAGAAAGAATTAAGGGATGAACAAAAGGGAATCGATGCTGAAACTCTGATAGAATTCTTTACATCTGAGAAAGAGAAGAACAAATCATTTTTCTTTGATTTTTGAGACAGATTCGAATAATAGGTTCAGCCGATGTTTTTGGGCAGATCCTAAGTCAAGAGCAGCCTATAGTGTATTTGGTGATGTCGTTGTGTTGGATTCAACTTATAACACCAATAAGTATGCAATGATTTTTACACCTTTCGTAGGGGTTAATCATCATCATCAAACTATAGTTTTTGGATGTGGATTTCTAAGCGATGAGAAAACTGAATCATATATTTGGTTGCTTGAGAAGTTTATTGAAGCTATGCCAACAAGTGCTCCAAAAGCAATCATCACCGATCAAGATCCGGCATTGACAAAAGCACTTGCAAGAGTTTTGCCGGAAACTGTGCATCGCTATTGTTTGTGGCATATATTGAACAAGTTTCCAGAAAAGATTTCTCCAGTAACTTTTCGGGACCACTATCAGAGTATTAAAAATGTTATAAAAAATTCTACATCTTCAGAAGAATTTGAGCATGGTTGGAAGGAGGTAATTAGAAGTGCTAACTTGGAGCAAAATAGTTGGATATTGTTGATGTATGGACTGCGACATAAGTGGGTTCCAACATACTTTAGCCACATATTTTTTGTTGGGATGTCAAGTAGTCAGAGATCTGAGAGTTCACATTCGTTTTTCAAAAAATATGTCTCCAATAAGAACTCATTGATGGATTTTATCACACGTTTCAATAGAGCATTGAGACACCAGAGACACAATGAGTTAGTTGCTGACCATATTGACATGAATGAGCATCCCAAAATCAAAACATGTTGGCCAATAGAGACTCAAATGGTTAAAGTGTATACAAGAAAAAAATGGACGGAATTTCAAGATGAAATAAGTCAAAGTCATGGTTACCTTGTGCAATATGCCTCTACACAAGATGATATTACGATTTACAATGTGATGAATTTCCAAAATTCTTCATCCTCGAAACCAAGGCTGCTCACACATGATAGACAAAGAGATCATATATCTTGTACTTGTGGAAAATTTGAGTTTGATGGTATTCCGTGCAGACACATGCTAGCTTTCTTCCGAATTAGCCAAATATCTGAACTGCCTGACAAGTATATACTCAAGCGATGGACACGAGAAGCAAAGATTGATATTATATATACAATAGATGATGAAAATGCTAATGATGATCCAACAAAACTTCTGATGTCGCGACACTCCAAGTTATCTTATAAAGCTTCAATATTGATTGATGATGCATCTTTGACGGATGAGAGGACAAAGTTTTTGGATGAACAACTTGACTATATACATGTAAAATCAAAGAGATGGGTATTAGTCCAACAACTAAGTTCAGTACTCAGAGAAGGAAAAACTTAGATAAATCAGTTAGTATAGGCGATCCTTCTCAAATTAGAACAAAAGGGTGTGGTAAGAGAATGTTATCTTCAAAGGAGAAGTCAACTGTAAAGCCTAGGGCCTGCCATGGATATGGGATTCGTGGAGTATCACACGACAAACGTAATTGTCCAGATTTGCATGACGGGTATGTGTATGATTGTGAAATTTTATCATTTATATTGTATAGTTATTTAAGTAATCAACAAATATCACTTCATCATTTTTACTGTTATATTTGAATTACAGGTCAGCTGCAGGTGATTGCCATGACAGTTATTAATTTGCAATTGAAAAGGATTGATGTTCATACAGTAAAATGTGGCTTTTATGAACAGTGCATATATTGGAACTTAGCAATAAGAAGGAGAAAACTGGATCTGTTATGCAAGTTGAAGGAGAATACTTGGCTTTAAGGCAGAATGATCTCACTTTATTTTCAAAAGGAGTTGTAATTGCTACCTTGGAGTTAATTGTGTTTTTGATGATGTTAGACTGATTACTAGAGTTAGGACTCAATATAATATTTAGTGTTTTTAATTTCATGTTGATTCATTTGAACTTTTTTTGTTTCTACGGTTTCAAACATAATTTGTTTGGCAATTCTTCAATAGTAATTTTTTTGAGGTATTTTAATCAACCTTCGACATCTTCTATTGTTGCTATGTTATTTGCTTGCATTTCTTTGGATAAACTGAAGAATGTCTTCATTAGTGTGATTGATAAAAAATTTTGATTAGTTACTTTTACTTCAAACATTCATCACAAAAAATTGTCTTCTTCACTCTTTCAATACCATAATATCTCCTTAGTAACTCTTCCTCATTGCTTGAGAAATTAAAGAGAAACTCTCCAGAAAATGGCACTCTAGACAAAGTGCTGCTAAATTTTAATATGTATCAGTTTGCTGATAACTTTTCAAATCTGTATAATCCTTGAATCCTAATGTAATGTTTGGGCATCCTTATTTTAAGTTTTTGCATTCTCTTTATCCATTATGAATTGAGTTTAATTCTTAACCAAGTAAACATAGTACAATTATACATCACAAAGAAAAAATATGCTTCTTTGCAAGACTAAGTATGTTAAATGAACAAGTGCAAGTTTTACTGAAGCATTTTCTCGAACAGTTAAGTTGCAAGAACTTTCAATGTAATTCCTCACAATCTCAAATCACACCATTCTGAAATATAAAATGATTAATAAATATACAACCAATTCAATTGTTTAACAATGAAAAAACAACAAAAAATATCCAAAAATCATTATCAATATTCAACACTGTTTCTTACGAAAGTGCCTAACTTCTAATCAACTATAGGCTATTCAATTCATCACCCTCCATTGCATCTCCATTCCAACCCAATTGCATAACAACACATTTCATTCAAGCTAGTCATGAATTTTGTAAGAGAACAATTGTAGTATCATATTGATTGTGAAAAAAAAGAGAATATTTATGGAGAATTTGTGCGGTACCAAAATCGAATTAACCTATTTTTCTTCTTCTTGTTTGCATTCATTCTCTTCATCTTGATAAAATAAAATAAAAAGTTGAGAATTGGCAGGAGAAGAAACGCTGCGAGCAGGGTGAATTTTTTGTAAATCTCGGCAGTTGCGTTAAATTAGAGGCGAGAGAATTCTATGAAAATAATATAAAATAAAGATTGCTAATGTGGCAGAAAGAGGCGCTCATAGTCCCTCACAAATTGTCCCTCAGCATATCAATTCTCAATTCACAAATTGTCCCTCAACATATCAACTTGTTCAATATATGCCACAAACAATAGCGATGCACAATTTCCGGCAAAACTCTTGCAAGTGCTTTTGTCAATGCCGGATCTTGATCGGTGATGATTGCTTTTGGAGCACTTGTTGGCATAGCTTCAATAAACTTCTCAAGCAACCAAATATATGATTTAGTTTTCTCATCGCTTAGAAATCCACATCCAAAAACTATAGTTTGATGATGATGATTAATCCCTACGAAAGGTGTAAAAATCATTGCATACTTATTGGTGTTATAAGTTGAATCCAACACAACGACATCACCAAATACACTATAGGCTGCTCTTGACTTAGGATCTGCCCAAAAACATCGGCTGAACCTATTATTCGAATCTGTCTCAAAAGTCAAAGAAAAATGATTTGTTCTTCTCTTTCTCAGATGTAAAGAATTCTATCAGAGTTTCAGCATCGATTCCCTTTTGTTCATCCCTTAATTCTTTCTCAAAATTCCTAATATCTCTTTCTGTGCAACCTATACTTTCAGGTCCACCATACTCAATCTCTAATAGTTGCATTTGCTGACATGTCGGAATGTTACCTTCTGAAAATTTTTGAGTTAATACTTTCTTCACAGTAGAAACATTACGGTGTGATCGAAGCAAGTGAACTTTTGAAGGAGTCGAAAGTCCATGATTATGACCTTCCACAAAGACGCTGACACTCCAATCCGATCCAGTTTGTTGCTTGACAATCGAAATTTTTGCCTTACAATCAGTTCTAACTTCACCACGAGCTCTTGAATTGATCGTGGCACCATTCACTGCTCTTTTTTTTGAACGATTCTCATCAGTTTGACCAGCTTTGAAGCACACAAATTGTTTTCAAACAAGCTCATTGTTTTTCTTGTTCTTTTTGCTACTACTTGATCTTGCGCTAAAACCAGCTTCCCGTGCATACTGATTGTAGTATGCAAACGCATCATCAACCGTTGCAAATCTCATTCCAATTTCCGGCTTTCGATCGTTTGCAACTTGAGGGATATATAGATTCTCGTTCATATTTTCACTCAAAGAGTTGATATCCTCTTCATCATTCTTTGCAGGTAAATAAATCGTGCAACTTAGTTTCTCAAAATGCAGTGAGGTAATAAATTCTATAAAATATAATCTACATAAAAAAATAAAAATTAATACAATTAATAAAGAAGAAAAGGTTAAAACTACTTACATGAGCATCTTCTTCCATAACTGTACGATATCAAAACAAGAAAGAGCATTAGTAACTTAAATAAATGAAACTAATGCTTGATATTTCTTGATCCAATAAAGAAAAACAAATCATGTGTAATCAATTGACATTACGTTTGGGAAAAAGAACAACAAAAGGTGTAGTAAAAATTCAAACCTGTACTCATCTATGTGCAAATTAAAACAACAACTGGTGCAAACTTGACTAGCGAATTCTTGAGGAGGACTTGAGCGTGGAAAATTTGAGAAAAGCGATCAGCAATGTAATCTCAATTTTTTATGAAAACGGCGTATTCAGCAGAATTCTCATTGAATAGGTTAATATTGCGTTAAATTAGAGGCGGGAGAATTCTATGAAAATAAAATAAAATAAAGATTGCTGACGTGGCAGGAAGAGGCGCTCATAGTCCCTCACAAATTGTCCCTCTGCTTATCAATTCTCATTCTTTATTATATACAAATAATAAATTTGATTGCACGTACAATCAAAACCACATAAAATATTTTTATTGACTATAGTAAAAATTACTAAACGCTGTTATATGCATAAAAATTAGACAAAAAAAAAAAGTGAGGCAGAATAATAAAAAAACAAATGAACTAAGTTACAGATTTAGAGTGAAAAACAAAAGGCAACTGAAACAAGATAAACCGTAAAAACTCTTAATTTTAAAAGAGCCCAAAAAAAGAACAAATTATATTGAAAGAGGGGTTTTGGGTTTTAGGTCATTTTAATCTCCACAAATTAACCGTAAAAACTCTAATTTTGAGCTGAAGAAATTGATCGGAAGAACAATGGTGTTCGGTCAAGTGGTTATTGGACCACCGGGCTCCGGCAAGACCACCTACTGCAACGGCATGTCTCAGTTCCTCCAGCTCGTCGGCCGGTACTTTATGAACTTTCACCAATCTTGTCCTCTACTTATTTTCACCTTTTTTCGCATCAAATGCTACTATAATGCGTTCTCGAATGCGGAATTCTGGAAAAAGTCTAATCTTGATTGTTACTGAGGTTTTGGGTTATGAATTTACTTTGGTGTTGTGTTTTTTGAATTGTTGCAGGAAGGTTGCGGTGATCAACTTGGATCCAGCTAATGATTCTTTGCCGTATCCTTTTCGTTTGTTGTTTTCCGTGTGATTAAAATTCGCCTATTGTTACTTACTGGTGGAGTTATTTTGTGTATTTGGATGTTATGTGAGCTTATTCCTTATTGTAATGAAGATATGACTGTGCAATTAATATCGAGGATTTGATTAAGCTTGAAGATGTCATGGCGGAGCATTCTCTTGGCCCTAATGGAGGTGTAACTTTTGTGCTGGTTGTCGAACTTTATAGGGTTATTCGAGTTGCAGATATGCAGCTAGGTGTAACTTTCGAATGATTATTTTTTCGATTTATAGTTTGCGGACTTTCTTCGATTCAGCTAGATTTGTAGTTTGCAGATATGCAGCTTGGTGTCACGCATTGCTTTCCAAAGAAGACTTCAGCATAAGGCAATATGTACAACTCAAACACGATCCAATCCTGTGTTATTTGAGTTTGCCATATTGTTTTGTTCTAAAGTCTTTATACTGTTTGAGTTCTGTAGCTATTTATGAGCAGTGCTACTTCAGTGATTCAACTATCAGTTACTGAATTATGTGTCGATTTTTGTGTACTGGTTTTATGTTTACTTGATGGACGAAGTGGTGTGGCTTTGAATGGTCTTTTACTTGTTGTGAATGAAAAATTGGTAATGTTTAGTTATTGTTTGTTTTTTCTTCAAGCACGTAATGAACCGTTCATTTTTCAATGTATCAAAACATTTATATAAAGTGACATTCTGTGGATATGATAGTATGTTTTTGTTAGTCTATTTCATTGATGGAAAATTATTCTGTCATGTTCAACAGGTCTTGTTTACTGCATGGATTTTTTGGACAAGAACATCGATTGGTTAGAAGCCAAACTGAAACCCCTTCTCAAAGGTTGCTTAGTCTTTTGATTATTAGTTCATCTTGCTTATTTATTTTTGATGCGTTCCATCTGTTTATAATTTTATGTCACCAGCAGATACAAATGATTCATCAAAATGGCTAGCCCTTTTTCGTTTTAGTAATTGTCAAGAAATGGTGATTTTTAAATGCTGATTTAAAAAATATAACTGATTATGGTGGGGTTTTCCAAGCTTCCTAAACCATATGATGGTCTTCCTTTCAACAAAATAGAAGCAAAATTACGAGAGATGGTAACAGTTTTGGGGCACCAAACATTGTTGTGTTACAAACTTGACAGAGATATATTTTCTTTGTTGATTTTCCTGTGTTTTAAAATTAGTAACTTTTGTAAGTAAAATCAAGATGTCCTGATTCTGTGTTACTCAACAATAAAGCTATTAATGGACTTGTATAATTGTTTCATACCTAGAGCAACAATTGTTGCCGACCTTCATGATACTTCAGATACTTTGTCTATGCAAGATTGTCCTTTCCATCAACGATTGTTGTTTTATTTGCTCATACTGCATTCTTCCTATTATCCTATCAGTTTATGCTTGCTGCTAGCAATTGTATTGTACTGTTATCTATGTTAATCCTTTTCATTTTATTCACTCCAGAACTATATTCCAATTTTTCATTAAGGAGGGTGAAACTGATGTCATTTTGCAGATCACTATCTTCTCTTTGATTTCCCTGGCCAGGTGGAACTCTTTTTTCTTCATGAAAATGCCAAAAAAGTCATCATGAGACTTGTCAAGAAGTTAGATCTCAGGGTATATTGTTCATCTCTGCAATTGCTTCCATTACCTTGAAATTTTACAGGATGCAACTTCTTTTTCAAAATGATTAGTTTTGTTATTTGACGCTTATGTATTAGTACTTGTAACCAATGAGGCTTCCTATTTGGAACTAGTTGTTGAAATTCTTAATGGTCCCTCTCTGTTTTGCAGTTGACTGCTGTTCACTTGATTGATGCTCACCTTTGTAGCGATCCAGGGAAGTATATTAGCGCACTGCTGCTTTCACTGTCAACCATGCTACACATGGAGCTCCCCCATGTTAATGTTTTGTCAAAGATCGATCTTATTGAAAGCTATGGCAAGCTAGGTTAGAGCTATTTGATTAGCTAGGACATAAACTATCTTATTTAAGTTCTGATGTCATGCTTGTATTAACCCTTTGCTTATTTTGCAGCTTTCAACCTTGACTTCTACACTGATGCACATGATTTATCGTATCTACAGCATCATCTTGACCAAGATCCACGATCTGCTAAGTATAGGTATGAAACCAGTCTGAGTCATATATAGAAGTTGACGTTGATGTTAGAATGCTCTATTTGGCATCTAATGACTTGATGTATTGAAGTAGCATAAATCTCCTTCATATTAGTGATTGAGAATGAGCTCTAGTGGAATTTAATATCAAAGACATAGGTCGTCCATTTAGTACAATCATCTGTCTAATGTTTCTGTGACTTGGCTGTTGAAACTCTACTCATCAATGGTGGGATCTTGCAATCTCTGGTATTGCATAATTGGCAAGATATGAAATGCATTCTGTGATCACCTCTTATAAGCTTTTATGGAGGATAATCGTTTGATATCCAATAGCTCCAGCACACCTCTTTACTTGCCTGCTAGTTGCTTATAGAAATCTTGATACTTGCATATACATTTTGAACAGATTATTCAAAATTTCAATTTAGGGTCTGTTGTTAGGCCCGATCTGGACGCTATAATACTATATACGATGGTAGCATGTTTGACAAGCTTAAGCTATGAAAGATTGTAATTGTATTGTATGTTGGTTCCAACAAAATGGCTATCTGCTTTAACTTCTATAGTTTCATTTATTAATTGCTATGTTTTCAGTGGAGATTCACTATAATTTGGAGCCAGGAATACTAGCATGTATGAGTTCCACTAGCTATCACATGTAGAGGCCCATTTTTCGCAATTTTCATCCTTTTGAAGATTAATCTGGTTCCATAATTGTGTATGTTTCATGTAGTCAAGCTACCAATACACTGTTTCTTTACTTTCTCCAGAAAGCTAACAAAGGAGCTCTGTGAAGTTATAGAAAATTTCAGCCTTGTCGACTTCACCACTCTGGACATTCAGGCATGTTTACATCCCTGTATGATGTAATGGTCAGTTCTGAGTGCATATATACTGAGCTTCTACCCATGGTTTTTCAGGATAAGGTGAGCGTTGGGAATCTAGTTAAACTGATTGACAAGACCAACGGATACATATTTGCTGGGATTGATTCAAGTGCAGTTGAATTTAGCAAAATCGCAGTTGGTCAAGTTGATTGGGATTATTACAGATATCCTTTTCTCGTCTTAATCTTTCGTCTACACATGCTCCCTTCCTCATTTTAGTTCTTTATATTATTTCCTTAGTATACATATGCAATTGCTTTTCACATTATCTTGATTTTTGTACTTTTGACACAGTAATTTTCGTATAGGAGTATATTCTTGTTCGATAATTCAGTGCGAGCTAGATTTGCATAAATCTAAACCTCAAAGAGTCTTAGCAAGCAACATTTTAATTCATGTTCCAGATATAAATTATTGTTGCTCGTTCCTCGTCTGAAGCTGTTTCTCATTAAACACTTGAACATTCTAACATTTGATCCAACTATGAATTCAGTCTGGTTTTCCTTGACATAGCAGTTCACAGTGGCAGCTGTGCAGGAGAAGTACATAAAAGACGACGAAGTATTTGATGACGAGATCATCACTTCACCACAACCACCATCGTCTATTGCTGAACATGATCTTCAAAAGGATGAACGTTGATGATATTGCTCGTGCACTTTAAAACTGTAAGTTTCCTCTGCAGTTGTGCCATAGATTTCGACTACAGCTTGAACATAATGTAGTACGGAGGCAACATTATTGTATATGTGAAGATCATGAATTTTGTCTTGTTACTTTAGCTTTGATGATCGAGTTCAAGATCATGTCTACTGAATTGAATTTCCTAGTTCTTTCTTTTTTGGAAAAAGAAAAGATGTTTGATTAAATCAAGTCTGAAAGATTTAGGAAGATTCTTTCACTTTTGCCGATGTAGATGTAAGTAGTCTAGTAGGTCGCACGATTTATGAACATATTTTTAAAAATGCGATTTATCTAGAAAATGTAAGTAAAGCATGAACAAACAGCAGTTTCAAGTCGTCTTCTAGATTACCTTGATTTTCAAATTTATTTTTCTACTTCTAGATGCCTTGATCAAAGATGCCAATCATTTAATTTTCATGCATAATTTGACTTGCATAAATGGATTTTCCATTTCATACATGAAGCTTGAAAGTTCTCTCAAAACTTGTGGATAAATAATGGTTTTAAATTCTTTGGGATCTTATCTTCAATTATTACATGCTATATATGGAAAAAAGTTACTAATATTCCAAAAAAATCTCTCATTTTCATACATCATTGGCGAGCTGAAATGTAGTCATTCTTGAGTGGCTATATGTTTGGACTAATTATAAACAAACTAATTCTGAATACTATTGACACGTTCGCACAGTAAATTTAAATTTCTAATTGAACTACAAATATGCGAATGCGACGCATATTTTGTTATTAACACAAGCTTATTTCGAATAAATAAATGGTTGTATTAGGAATTGATTTTAGTTAAATCAATTTTCGCAAGTGATGTCGTGAATCCCATTTGCAACAATAATACTACTATACTAGTAGTAGTATTTAATTAGAACATCTAAATCTCATCAACAAGCTCGTGTAAAAAATCATGATATTCGAATAGGACAAATTGAAAGTTTGAGACATTGTTAAAACGTTTTCCATTGTGAATTTTTATAGTTCTTCACAACAGATTGAAAGGCTTTTATAGAATTAATTCACTTGAAATGATGAAAGTCATTTAATTTAGCCCATCCATGGAAATTTAGGACTCAAGCTTCCAAACCCTATTATCTATTATTACAGCGCGCCTTTTCCATATATTCATTGACTACTATTTCAAATATAAACTAAACCTTTCTCATTATCGTATCATTATTATACTACAAGAATGGGATTTATTCGATGATGCGAAATACTTACACAATTGTCCAATGCTGTGTCGGGAAATCTTGTCTACACCTCATCCAAAAAACCTGGGAAAATATCGGTGCACATATAAGATTGAACCCAAGATCTATCGCTAAGGAAGGTGTTTGTGGTACTTGAGCTACGTATTCATTGATGAAACTTTAATTAACATTAAATCCTATAAATGGCCGTCCATTTATAAAATACTAATTTAACCAGCCTTCTATACTATCGATATTTATACAGATTTAGGCAGAACTAATTATGCTCAATAAAGATATCCAAAACACACATATACTACTATTACGTTCTTTATTCGAATTATGTAAGATTATAACATACTGTCAATAATATGCTCCAAGTTTGATTTAACAAAATTAATAAGCTAGCTTCAACGGCTTATCTAGTGATCAGAAGAATATTTAATCAAATATAAACAAATCAAACTCAAGTTAATCTAGTACTAATATTCAGCTTGTGAGTTTGCTGGAAAATTAAAATATAAATTAAATTTGTTAGTTTGAGAAGTTAACATATTGTTTTAAATCCATAATTTGTTAGCAATATTCCCCTTGGAAATTTTAGTACTATCTTATTGATTTCCGTCGTACAAATACGTACAGCCTAACAAAATCATATACCAAAATTTATTCCTCCTCTCACTCTCCTCCATTGGCCTTCAGAAATTATATTATGTTTTTAGATAAAAATAAAATCGAAATGGATCATGTGATTGAGGCCTCACGAAGAATTGTTTAATACTACTGCAATTGTTTAAATAAGGATTATCTTACATTATTGACGTGGTATTTTAAATATTCCTATAATTTTGAAAAACAAATAATCGGTGGCAGTTGATAGCTTGCAAGTTACTCCACCTAACTATTTAATATTCCAGCCGCCATATCTACTAGTAATAACAAAATAGGGGTCTCAGTTCTTAATTGTCATCGGTTGTGAATTATCTGATTTTATTATTATCTTAATTAGCATTATCTATTTTAAATATATACGCAATATTGACTGTTGGGTAGCTTCAAAATAATAGTGTACTGTATTTTTCAATACCATATTTTTTTACGTTCGATTTGATAAGTTAGATTAAATTAAGTTTTATAAATTTTAGTACATTAAATAGATTGTATAATTTCATAGTCAATTTTGGATATTATGTAAGATTATTCTTGATTTATGAGTTTAATTTTTTGAGCGGTTTAATTTCAATACAAATTTAATTTTGAGAAATCGAACACAATAAAATTGTAATTAACTAAGAAAACTATAAACAAAAAAGTTAGAAGGATGTCTTGCCGATCTATTAAGTAGTGTAGTATTTTAAAAACGGTGAGAGGCGTTTTAAATTAATCAAATGAATAAACCAACAACTACGGTTAATAAATACATTAGGTATTGTGATTAATGCGTACATGCATAGGTAAGTATATCTGAACGCCTAGGACTCTCTAGAAAAAATACTACTTGGACTATTTATAGTTTTTTATTTAGGAGAATTGGACTATTTCTTTGAAATATCAAAAAACCATCAAATTATAAGATCTTCTAAATCAGATCGAAATATTTGACTAATGAATATGCAAATAAATCAACAATTGCACCAAAATCCGAATTCAGAAACATCCGAATTCATATTAGCATGATTTAATTCTATATTTCTATATTCTTTAGTCTAAGTTCTCGCAGTTTATAATCTTGGAAAATGTCTCATATTAATAAAATTGGATTAATTCGCAACTTTACTTTTACTATTCGATAATTTTTTAAAATGTTTCACTCTAAAATACTCCTAAAAGTAGGATCATAGTACACACCATGCACCATGTTCCCATTTAAGATTATGATCCAAACAAATAAATAAAAAAAAGAAGAATTATTTACAAACCACACCAAAGTCGAATACTCTTCGATCGACTTTCACAAAAATAAAAATAAAAAATTAGAAAAAATCAGCAACTGCTCTTACGATCATGCTGAAGTCCATTGATCACACTTTTTGGCGAAGAAGGTCCCTCACTATGCACAACCGCCATCTTCTCGCTCCTTTTCCTCACATACTCCTTCTTCCTCTTCGGCTTTCTCTCACCATCAGCCGCCGTCGCCATCGACGTGCCGCTGATCGTCGGGCCAAATACCACACAATCGACGTGCACAGGATCGCGAACGACCTGCCGTAGATCGCCAGAAACAGCAGAATCAGCACCACCATCACCGGGAAAAACAATTGAGGACATTTCAGATCCTCCAGCTTCAAATTCCCCTTGCATCTCAGCGATCTCTTCTTCTTCATCGATTTCTCGCTCTTCGCCTCCGGAGCGGCGTCGTCGCTCTTGAAGCTGCGCTGATCGGTGAAATTCTTGGCGGATTTCGGGGGAGATCTGTCCTTGACCTTGATTACGATCGGCTTGACGCTGTCGGAGTCGTTGTCGTAGACGAATCGGACGAAGGAGATGTCCTCGGAGCCTTTCTGCGTGTAGATCTTCTGCTTCTTATCGTCGAGATCTGCTAGGAGCGCGTAGAATTTGTCGAGGCCGCGATCGGCGTAGGGATTTTGGAGGCGCTGTCTCTGGACATGAGTTTGCAGAAGCTGGTGCTCCGCCGCGATCGCTTCGGGGTGGAGCAGGGGCTGAGGTAGGGTTCGTCATCGTGATTGCTGAAACTTCCACTTCCGCAAATGAACATCTGAGAATTTGTTTTGCTGAATTTTGATGATTTGAAAATTGTTTTTGGGGGTGTTCGGAACTTTGAATTCAAATTGGGGACATGAGGGGTATATATGTGTGGGAGGAGACTTGAGGAAGAAGGGCGAATTGGTCAGACAAATATTAGTTTATCTATGCCTGAATCTACGATTGTATATTTGTATGGAAGCTTCTATTTTTTTGCAGCTTATTCTATTTCTAAAGGTTTGACTTTTGTGGGAATTGGGAATTGAAATGGTATCAAATATTGCTATTAGCGCCATGTTTGAACTTGGCCCAGGGTCTTTCCAGTAATATTACTAGTGGTTTGTCACAAGTACAAATATACTCCCTCCTTCCCCATCACGACTCGCAGTTTTCTTTACATTATTATATATTTACCTTACCATTTCTCCACTTTAAGAGCATCTACGAGTGCGGCTAGTCGATTGTGTGGCGATCGGCTAGCCGAACCATTGCAATCGCCAACGCGAATCGGCTAGAAAACCGGCGTGGGCTAGCGAGTGCGTAGCATGCGCATGCACCCGCCATTGTGGCGTGCCGATCGGCCAACGCCTATTTTCTTTTTCTTTATTTTTTGAAAACATATGTATACGCGATTTTAGTTTCATTTTCATTTGCAACACTTGGTTTAACGAGTTTTCTCTCTCTCTCTAACTTCGCACAAGAGCATCATCGAGGGATGAGTCACGCGGGTGATAGTCGTGGGGATGCGAGGAGTACGAACGGAGATGAACGAGGCTATGGAGGCCTACATGAACCGCGAGATGGAGCGGTCAAGCGAAGGGTGGAACAGGCGGTCCCCCCGCCCTCCACGGTTGTCCACCGCGACGGTGATTGATCGGGATCACGTAGGCACATCGCGGCTATATGACGACTACTTCGCTCCGGACCCGCGGTTTCCGGCAACCATGTTCGGCGGCGTTTTAGAATGCGCGGGGGAGTTGTTTATGCGTATCGTTGACGTTTTGGAGCGTCGATATCTTTATTTCAGCTCGGGCACGATGCGGTGGCGGATCGGCCACACCTCTATCCAAAGTGCACGGCGGCAATCGGACGGTTGGCCTACGGGGGCGCGCGGACATGTGGGATGAGTACCTCCACATCGGTGAGACGACCTCCGCAATGTCGGAGTATTTCGTCGGGCGTGATAAACATTTTCGGTGAGCGGTACCTTCGAAGCCTACTCCCCAAGATTGTCGGAATTTGATGCGGATGCACGGGAGCAACATGGGTTCCCGAGATGTTAGGAAGAATAGATTGTATGCATTGGGAGTGGAAGAACTGTCGATGCTGGAAGGGGCCTACAAGACCGGCTACAAGGGAAAGAATCCCCGATGATCCTCGAGGCCGTAGGCGATTGCAGGCTGTGGATCGGCATGCGTATTTTGGGGTAGCCGGGTCGAACAACGACCTCAACGTCCTCGACTCGTCGCCCTCTTCAACGAGAAGTGTCGGAGGCATCGGTCCGATCGTCTCATTTGTGGCCAACGGCAACTTGGCATGATATGGGCTACTACTTGGCGGATGGGATATACCCTAGGTGGCATGTCTTTGTGAAGACGATCGGGCACACAAGTGATGAAAGGAAGGCCTCTTTGCGGAACGACGGGAGTCGGCGCGCAAGGATGTGGAGCGCGCATTTGGTGTGCTCCGGTCTCGATGGCGGCAATTAAGGGTCCAACGCGTTTGTGGGATGTCAAATGCGTTTCCCAAATAATGTATGCTGCATTATCAAGCACAACATGATCGTCGAAGACGAAGGCGATACAAGCGACTAGTTGGGCCAATGAAGATGAAGCCGGCCCGAGCCACGGAGCGGCCACCCCTAGCGTACGGCGTGGGGTGCCTCTCGATGAGTCGGCCGCCTCAAGGAATTTGCCGACATGCGCCAGTGGATGCTCATATTCAACTCCAAAGGATATAATTGAAGAGTTGTGGGCACGGAAGATATTGCAGAGACGATAGTTTTTTTCCTTTATTATGTAATCTATTTTTGTAAATGAATGTAATTTTTTTTAATGCAATTAATGAATTTTCCGTATATGTCTCGTACATTTAATTCTGCAATTTAATCGTAAATTTAATTGTAAATGTAGTTGTTTTTGAATTATTTTTATTGCGGTTTGGCTATGGGCCTAAATCATCGATGTGGCAGGTGGATTTTTAGTGCTGCTGACGTGGCGAGGTGGAGAGAGTGGCGGCCTATGGCTGGCCGATTTCTATTGTGGATCTCTAACTATTTATTATCATTTTTATAAAATAAATGCGAAACGGAAGTGTCACTCTAATGGGGGATGGAGGGACTACTAATTTAAATAGCAGAGTACTAGTAACAATTTTATGTGTAAAGTTGTAAATTGAAAAAAATAAATGTATTTATGTTACTATCTTAGTCTCAATTTTGTTAATGAATTCTTCATGAGTTATTAAGAAAATAGGGTGTAATGAGTTAGATGATGCGGAATTTATTTTGCGTATGAAAATTAAGAAAATGATGTTTAGTCGTTTTAATAAAAAAGAATAAAATAGATAAATAAAGGGAAAATAAAATAGCTGTATAAAATAAAGTATGAGAAATGACTCATTTCTCTCTGGGCACAAAAAAATATAACTCATTAACTTAGGTCGAAGGGAGTAAAAGATTAAAATGATCCTAATTACAAATAAAAGTGTAACTAAATTATAGATTTACTCCAAATTTGTAGTAGGAGTACTATATAATGGTTGAATACCAATGTCCTCCATCCACCAAATAAAGACTATCCTCAAGAGTGTGGCATGAGTTTTAATAAAAATTAATTGGATTTTTATGAGTGGGGAAATAGTTTTAACTTAACCATGTTGTTAGTAATAATTGAAATACTACTCTATTTTCATACCATAAAGATGTCTACACCTTTTTTCATTAATTGATCCATAAAAATTGGCACATTTTCCATTTTGAAAAGAGAATAAATAATTATTAATATATCCAATTTTATTTTCTGTTATTCTAATAATCTTTTCCTTATATTGATTTTGTGTCATCCATTAAGTGCGACATCTTCTCCCGAATGAAGAGAGTATGTTATGAGTAAAGAAAGTAGTAATTCATGTGGTAAAAAGAGTAAGTAAATTGTTATATTAAGAGGTTTATGGGGTGGGATGCTATTTACAAATGGAAAAAGACCATTTTTTGGGACGTGTAACAAAAGCTGTTTTTTTGTTAAAATAGAGAGTAGTATTACATTATTAATTTATTATCCTTAATGTAAATTTAATTTATTTCGGAATTATTAAAGTTAATAAAACAAGCCCAGCCAGTCACATCCCTTCATAGTTGGGGGGCAATTGTAATTTAAATTTATATTAGAGAAATTAGAGTATCTTATGTTGAATGTATGTTATTTAATTAAATTAAATAGATAAACGTGAGCACGATGGGACACGTCGAATCGGATACCTGCTCTATTAGTCTAAGCTTACTTATCAACAAATACATGGAGTATACTTTATCAACACGGTTTTGGTTTGAAATGCAAGTAACTACGTACTAGGTTGATTTTTCAATATTCTTTCTTCTTTTTCTTACTCGTTGTAATAATTACTACTAATAAATATGAATTGTATAATCCGTCAAGATAATACGTACGAACTTATTAGCACATTGTTTTCCAAATCCCAACTCCTTAAATTTGAGGAAGTTATATATTTTCAACAAACCATTCAAAAACAAAATGAAACACGGGATTTGGACAGTGTATATGTTCAAATTTGATAGCATTAATTATGTTTAAATATGCACTAATAAAATATTAAACTAATTTAAACTTTAAACCGTCTATGCGCAAGGATGTAAAAGTATTTTGTTTATAAATTACGTTCCCACTATAGCTAACTCAAATTATTATTTTATTCGTTACATCACTTATAAATTATAAAATGTTTTGTATTTTAAAACCGAACTTATTATGTTGAAATAGTTTTCCCTTTTAAAAGTCTTAGATATGAATCCAAAAGTTTTGTTTTATCTTATGTCAGTCTCTATTGGTGTCATCACTTTTTTCAGTTTTCGAGTTCACATATGCAACGCACAATTCGAAAACTAAATAAATGAATACAAATAAAACTTAATACTAGAATTTTATGAAGACAAATCAGAATAATAGCTAAATTTATTATTAATAAACTGAGATTTTCAAACAAATTACGCCATAAAATGGGACCAGGTTGCACGTTTAATAAATGGTAATGATAGCTAGATCAGAAATCAGTAAATAATAATTAAAGTCGAATAATGTATAGGCCATAGACGTAAGGCATAATTGAAAACAAATTTAATTTTATCCGACGCTATAAAATGTGGATGATTATCCATTTATTACTGGGATCAGCGCCAGATAATCATCTTCACCTCCCTTTCACAACTAAATTGAATTCACAACTTTAACTATATGAAAATTGGATTCAATATATAAATTTTAAAATTTTAAATGTAAGTTTAATTAAATATATTACTGTAATATTTACTACTTCTACTATATATATCTAGATTCATGTGGATGAACATATATTGTGTGATTCAAAATATGATTTAAAATTAATTCATACTCAAATATGATTCATAACGAGTATGCCTCGTTATGGATTTTAAAATTAAATTTCTGAAAAGGAAATGAAAATTTTGTGTTTATGAATGAAGTGCTCATGGCCTAATAAGAAATAAAGTGATTGGCCCATTGGACTCAGTTGGTCCAACTGGAGTTTTGAGTGAGTAAGTAGAAAATTAATACTCATCTTTTTTAAATCCAGTTACCCATATTATTATGGTCTTGATTAGTTACTAGAAGTATTTTTTTTGTTGAGATCTTGGTCTTAAAGAACACTACTATTATTAAAGAACATGATGGTAAATGAGAATTAATTATTAGTAACTTTTTTCAAGTCAAGCGAAGAAATGAGAAACTAACAATATTGTTTGCAAAAAGTAAATTAAATACAAAAATTAGTATTGCGTGGTCGGCAGGATTCGAACCTGCGCGGGCAGAGCCCACATGATTTCTAGTCATGCCCGATAACCACTCCGGCACGACCACACATGTTTAGTCATTATAAATTAAGGCTTTTATATTAGCTTTCTGTTTAATTTTATTTGAAAACTTGGTACGCTACTTACAAGCAATTTGCTCTATTCCAAATGCTATATACTTTCCCTAATCCCTACAAGCTTCCCTATCTTTTTATCAACAAATAAAAAAAGAGATTCATTTTTCTTACAGACATGGGTTTTACTTACTTAAGCCCTTAGCAACAAATTTGGATGCACTTCTGATACTTATTATTCATGCAAGAAATTTCACTAGTACTTTTGATTTCTCAACCAATTGCTCTGTTACTCTTTGTTAATAGAAGACGATTCTGACTTTCCTTGAAAGAAAAACTATGATGTTGCAAGCAAGGTGCATAAACTATTCAGATCATTTTATTTATGTATAGGAGTTAGAACACTATTTTATGTTTGCATAAGTGGACAGCAACTTAACAAGATAGCAAATTAAATACTACGAGATCAGCATACTGGGAAATAAATAGCAATCATACAAATTTTATGATACCTATTTTTACAATATCGATATGACATAGTTAGACAAATTTTACGATGGGGAATTTTCAATTTGTAAACAATAGATCAAGCCTAACTATTTGCGGGACATTCAATATTGAAAGCTTCAATAACTATTAGATGTATTACTATAAAAAAGCTTTTCAAGATTAAACAGCGAAAACTTTAGACTTGAAATATTTGGATTAAAGTGTCACCGGATAAAGGTTTCAAATGAAAATATTGATGTCTTGAAATCAACAACAAAAGCATGTCGTTCAACAGAATAACACAAAACTTCTTCAAGATTGTCAAAAAAACTAGTAACACAGGGACCAGACTTAAACTTGTTACACTGAAAGAAAAGGAGTTCAAGATCAGCGGTAACGACGGAGGGACAGGGTCTGGTTTCTCTTCCATGTGGCCCTCCTTGATGGGCGTGCCTTGTGGTGCAAGTGACCTCTGCCTCTGAGACCCCTGAACTTCTTTCCAGCAGAGGTGAGTCCTCGGAGCTCCCTGTGTTTGTGGACGGGGTTGCATATCCAGTTGATCCTTGGGTCATTGCGAATAGTGGTGTGAGCCGGGTCAATCAATATGACTTCAAAGTACTTATAGGTTGAGTCCTGCAGTGCATGAAACATTCAGGTAATTGAAGGGATAAACTTCACATAATAAATACAGTACATATTTCAAAACAATCAACTATTCACAAAGCACAGATGCTAATAAGAGTAAACTATTCAAGTCATTTGGCATTGATCTTAATGAATGGCCATGCAGTGACAAGAAGAAAAGAATAATACGGTGATCAGAGGTAAAGAAAAGGAGATGCAAACCTCATTGATCCAGTAAGAACTCAGAACCCTAAGACCACCCAATTCCGCCCGGCACGTTCCTCGGCAACAGATCGCTTGCTGCGTTGGAACTTAAGCTGGGTAACTCCCTGGTTGGTGGGCTTTCCATAGACAATGCCCTTGGAGACTGGCCTCTTCCTTCCACCTCTTCTGATACGAACTCGGTAGATCACATATCCCTGTGTGATAAAATCCATCGATCAATCACAACTCACAAAGCATCAAAAGTAACATTATGCAAATTAATAAATCAGTGATGAACTCAATGGGTGACATCCTAGAATGAAATAACAATCTCTACATATCGAAAGACTGCAAGTATACACATGAAACATGGGAATAAGAGTGTTTTTATACTATTGAATAAATCAAATACTATTGTTTTTAAGCACAAAACAATCATATTTCAGATGGGAGTTTGTGATGAATATTAAATGTTTCCTATTCACTACAAACCATATGACATACAAAATGAGTCAAATCATATACTACAACTCTAACATATCAACGAATAACCCAAAACGGTATCAACCATTACAATGTACACGGAGAATCATATCTTACAGGCTTACAGCTAATCCAGAAATCAAATAACATACTTGCTCATTTTTCCCCAAACAAAGAGAAATCATTTAGGCAATAAACAACAGCGACCAATAGATAAACCTAATCCACGCATCAAAAACACACAAAACATTCATCAAAAAAATGACCTGCTTGGCCTTGTAGCCGAGGCGGCGGGCCTTGTCGGGGCGGGTGGGACGAGTAACGCGCACAACAGCGGGAAGCTGGCGATACTCCCAGCAGCGAACCCTAAGTAGGAAGCGCATCACATCGGATTGCTTCTTCTTCCATAGCTCCGACACATACGTGTAAGCACCTACAATATGAGAAACGAAAGGGTAAGGTCGGAAAATGAAGTTAATGGAGGAGGAGGCGGCGGAGGAAACTCACCCATGGTTGTCTGCAGAGAGATGGGAGCCAAGTGCGATACAATTATATGTATGGCATTTGGGAGCTATCTAGGGTTTTAGATCAGAGTATTTGGGCCTCTCACACTCTTTGGGCCGACTTGGTATGAGATTGCACTTAAATAAATTAGTTACCAGAAATATGGATTTATTTTATTCAGATGACGACCCAATGGCCCTATATTAACATACAAAAACAGCAGCGCCAAGTGGATTTCCATAATCATCAAACAATCACATAGTTAAGCCTAAAGCAAAACCAAGGCACATGCAATAAACCAAAAAACATATGCACCAAATCAACAAATTTCAATAAATTATACACCTATGTATTATGTGTTGTGTCAATCAACATCTACCATGGAACAAGGCTCTAATACTTCTATTGTGGTATCCGATTATAAATTGGCTGACCTTGTTGGAGTGTGATGAATTCATGAATTACAATATTACATGATTACACTTCTTTCATCATAAATATCTTTGACAAGTAAAAAATAAGCAGCCAAACTAAGCCAAGGATCGGATAATAAAAATGAATAACAAACATAAAATTACAAAGATAAACCACCACTAAACTACAATAGTCATAAATTGTGCTAGTCGGTCACGAGTGTAGACGTGTCCAATGTTGCATTAATAAACAACTATTAGAACATTATAAATTGATGACTAATTTACAATGATACATAAAACTGAGCACTGTCCATCGTACCACTCGAATTCGCTTTGTGCCAAAAAAATAGAATTCGCTTTTTCATCAGCGTGGAAAAATAAAGGTTGGAACGTGATGCTATGATAGTGGATTATCTTTCTAAATGAGTACCATGCCTTTACTACCTTTCACTTTGTGTCTTGTGATGCAGTACTCCATATATTATCGCTAAGTCTGGTTGTCCATAATTTATAATTTATTGCTCCAACATTTGGCAACGAATACATTTGTGTGATTGTGTCCAATCAATAATGCACCATTTACTCGTGGTTTTCATAGTTAGCGTTATAAGAATCCTAAGTCACTTCAACATATACTCCCTCCGCAACGAAAAATGATATGTTTTAAAAATAAAAGTTTTTAACAACTTATCTCTTACTTTTTTCTCTTCTCTCTACTAATAATATAAATCCCACATTTCACTAACACTAGCACATTTTTCCCTTCTCTCTTACTTTACCAATTTCACATTAAAACTTGTGTCATTCACAATGTGTTAATTTTTAATGACGGATGGAGTAGTATAAACAATATAAACATCTTTCATTATTTCAATTTTCTTTAGCTTTAGTTAAGCAATATTTTGAAAAAGTAATTTAAATGTGACTGTATCTCTAGACTAAATATAATACTACAATAATAATATAAAAAACATTTAAAAAAATAAAGAATAAAAAAAAACAAAATTGACATATAGATAAGCCATTCAAATATTGGCTCACCACATGTTCTCATTTCTACATGGGATTTTCATAAACTCTTATTCTTAAGTTTTAAAATGTCATAATTTATGATATAGAGACATAATTTGCACGACAGCTATATAAGTACATATCATCTATCTTATGCGAAACTTCAATGAATTTTTATTCCATTTTTCTAAGGTTTAGCAACTGTAAACTTGTTTAGTTACTTCATCTGAAAATTCATAGTACTATCAAATAATAATTGAATCACGTGTTGAAAGTTTTAAATTTGCAAATAGTAAAACATTTGAGTCGTGGTAGTAGGTAAACCATTTTACCAACTGCGCTTTGTATCTTTTGTTTTGGTTTAGACTTTTAATTCCTACCTTTTTAAAACCAACTTGGGTTTGTCAATTTTTTTAGATTATTCCTTTTAATTTTATTACAATTGGAGGTTTTTTTAAGTAGCACTGCTACTCCACTAAAGACTAAAGTATTACTACTATATGTATGTGGACGTCAATTCAGATTGTGATATTTATGGGTTAAAATGTGATTATAGTCGAAAATTTATAGTCAAATAAATTTGCAAACTGACTGACATGTAAGTGAAAAATATGCATCCAATCGGATTGACTCGATGAGATCCTTAATTATATGTAACACCTCGTATTTGTTATGGTAAACTCATTTTCTTCTTAGTTCTTATGCAAAAATATAAACTCAATGTGTGTTCTCAAGAAAGAAAAATAAAGCTTCTTACCACAAACAATTTAAGTTTAATTCCGTGTAACTGTATAAAATATCAGTTATGATTCCAATTTGAGTTACACACGATAATTCAGTGCGTTAGGACTTAGGACTTAATTAGTTATAAGTTATAACATGAAGTCAATGACCAATTTGAATAAATATTTCAACTGAAACCAGTTACTCCATAAGGCAAATTAATACTCTAATTTAAATGCTAAGTAAATATGAATAAAATTGAATTTTATTACAACTTGGATAGTTGGATATGCAATTAGTTCCGACCAAAGTCAAACCATAACCATTATTTAGCGTATAAAACGAAATACTGGTCTGCTGTTTACCAACCATTTTGGCACGATACCACGTTTTTTTAGTTTTTTATTCTAACCATTTTTGGTAGTGACCCATATTCCACTAACTCATTCATACTCACATTTTATTATAAAACTAATACTTTAAAAGTAGGACCCACAATCCACTAACCTTTTCAACTCACTTTCTGTTACATTTATTAAAACCGTGCCCGGTCAAAACGGACAATTTTCGTGAGGAGGAGTAACATATTCAACATAAATCGAAGATTCACAATACACACATTCAAAACTACTTAAATAAAGAGAAAATAAATTATATTTGAATACAAATAAAAACTGAGGATTTTGATAAAATCTAAACTCTAGATTATATCTCGCTTTACTCTGACATGTGTTAAATTTGTAGGATGTGTCAAGATACGTCACATGATACTTATACTCAAAGGGTGTGATCAATTCTAACTTTCTAAGTTCACTTAGTATCATAACGATAGATTAAAAATGTCAACACAATAACATTAAAATATCAACACATAATTTTGTTGAACTTCAATATAATGTATTGATATTATGTGTTGACATTTTGATGTTACCATGTTGACATTTTCAATACATGTATTGATGAGAAGCAATAGTAGCAATTTAAATAGTTAGAAATAACGCACCCTATACTCAAATATATATATTTGTATCAACACGGCACACTTTTTTGTAACAAATTTATTTTATTTGAATAATAATACAAGAGTATTGATTAACATTGGTAATATTAATATTCCAAAAATAAGAAAGTGTTGTATTTCTATAACCGTTTTTTTCAGAAGTCACGAAAATCTCAAATCATCAAAAGTGACGAGAGTACAATACTAACAAAAGCAACTAGACTACCAAACTGAAAGAAAAAAGCCCAAGTAAACTAAATGCACAACAACACAACACAACTAGCGGAAAGATTGACTGAACTAGAAGAAAACAATAGGCAAAAAGACTAGTAAAGGATAAACAAACACCTAGAGGCTATGTAAAAATAATAAAGGATAAACAAACACCTAGAGGCTATGTAAAAATTATGGAGGTACATGAGAGAACACCAGTGGACACGTAGAAAACAAGAGTTGACACTTACCTGATTCGTGTATTTATCAAATAGTCATTCCTGGCTGGTATCAACTCTCCTGTGACATTCCAATTCTCCAGTATTGGATAACCGTAATATTAAATTAACTGAATAAAAATGAAATAATCATAATTTGAAACCTAATAGTATTCATATTCCCCAAAAAATAATTCTTGTACTTCCATAACCATAATTAGTGGTGAGTATTTAGATGCCAAATCAAAATTTATATCTTGATAATCCGAGTTTGGGAGATACAATTTGAAAATATTTTATGTTATTATCAATACTAGGTTATAGTAAATATTTGTATTTAATTCATTTAAATCTAATTAAGTCAATATTTGCGTTTAATTCGTGGGATTATGATATATTTCCAACACGTTCGCCACAAACTTGCTTTGAATGAGTCGCGAATGGTGGAGACTCGACCAGTTCAATACATTCTCATCTTCTTCCTTCCCAGCTCTGACGACTGCCGTCTCTTTTTCTGAAAAAGGCAAAACTAATTCAACTATATAACTATATACTACAACGATTCAATTGACTCAAACAAGTACGCAATTTCTACACTTTTCAACAATATTTTTCAAATAAGGCAGCGGCAAAAACTGTTGCGAATCACCTCTGTTTCATGATCTGCAGCTGAGATTCTCGATCGGCGGCGATGGGGAGCTATTTGAAGGATTTTTCCGACGTGAAGCCGAAGAACTCATCCGAGGAGGCGCTGCAGCGATGGCGGAAAGCCTGCTGGCTGGTGAAGAATCGGAAGAGGAGGTTTCGCTTCACGGCTAATCTGTCGAAGCGTTTCGAAGCGCGCGAGATCCAGAAGTCCAATCAGGTTTGACCTATTTTTTTCCAAAACTTTTCAATTAGGTTCTTCGCCTCGTTGACCTCTTTGATTTTTGCTCCGATTGGTTCAGTTTAACTGTGCTTAATAAACTATTTCCTGTGATTTAAAGTGGAATACTGAAACTGTGCCAATATATTTACACAAAATTGATAGTTAAACGAGTCATGAATTTCTGCTGTTATATGGATTTGGAATTTGAGATAGAATTGCTGAGGGAATTAGGTCGTAAATGTCGCCTAATTACCTGGTGACTGTGTTTCATCAAATAAAGGCTAATTTCTGCTGAGATTTCATCAAATAAGTTTTCATGTTGTTGTATTGCAGGAGAAGCTTAGAGTCGCAGTATTAGTTTCCCAAGCTGCTCTTAGTTTTATTCAGGGTAAGAATTCTACGACGTGAATTCCGTGTTTTGTCTCAATTTTTTTATCTGTAGTGTGTGCTGATTCTGTCCCATAATGCCCCAGGTATAAGCTACAGTGTGCCTGAGGATGTCAAGGGGGCAGGTTTCGGAATAGATGCGGATGAACTAGGGTCGATTGTCGAAGGTCATAACGTAAAGAAGTTGAAAGTTCATGGTGGTGTTGAGGGTTTAGTAGATAAGCTATCAACTTCAGTTAGTGATGGGATTAATAATTCTGAGGAGGCGCTTAGTCGTAGAAGGGAAGTTTATGGAATTAATAAGTTTGTGGAGAGCCCGGCTAAGGGCTTTTGGCTTTTGTGTGGGAAGCCCTGCAAGACACTACCCTCATGATACTTGCTGTTTGTGCCGTGGTCTCTCTGATTGTTGGCATTGCAACGGAGGGATGGCCGAAGGGTGCTCATGATGGACTTGGCATTGTAGCCAGTATACTTCTTGTTGTATTCGTCACTGCTACAAGTGATTATAAACAATCGTTACAATTCAAGGATTTGGATAAGGAAAAGAAAAGATTACAGTCCAGGTTACTAGAAATGGATACAGACAAAAGATTTCAATATTTGATTTACTCGCAGGAGACATAGTTCATCTTGCTATAGGGGATCAGGTCCCGGCTGATGGACTCTTTGTTTCAGGTTATTCGTTGTTAATCAATGAGTCTAGTTTAACTGGAGAGAGTGAACCAGTAAATGTATCAGCTGAGAACCCTTTCTTCTGTCTGGGACTAAAGTGCAAGATGGTTCGTGCAAAATGCTTATTACTACCGTTGGGATGAGAACTCAATGGGGAAAATTGATGGCTACTCTTTCTGAAGGTGGTGATGATGAGACCCCTTTGCAAGTTAAACTGAATGGAGTCGCAACTATTATTGGAAAAATAGGTCTATTTTTCGCTGTAATCACCTTTGCTGTTCTTGTGCAAGGACTGTTTAGCAAGAAGATGATTCAAGGTACCGTATGGAGCTGGTCAATAGACGAGGCACTGGAAATGCTCGAATACTTTGCTATTGCAGTCACCATTGTTGTGGTTGCTGTCCCTGAGGGTTGCCTCTAGCTGTTACCTTGAGCCTTGCATTTGCCATGAAGAAGATGATGAACGACAAGGCACTGGTCCGTCATTTAGCAGCTTGTGAGACTATGGGATCTGCCACAACTATATGCAGTGACAAGACAGGGACTCTAACTACTAATCACATGACAGTTGTAAAAGCGTGTTTTTGTGGGAAAATAAAAGAAATTAGTAGCTCTATGGAGAAATCTACCTTCTTCTCAGACATTCCAGATTCTGTTGTTACAATGATTCAGAAGTCTATATTCAACAACACTGGAGGAGATATTGTCCTAACTGAGAATGGAAAATCGAAGTCCTTGGCACACCTACTGAGGCTGCACTTCTTGAATTTGGCGTCCTCCTTGGAGGAGATTTCAAAGCAGAGAGACAAGCATCGAAGCTTGTCAAAGTCGAGCGTTTAACTCTGAAAAGAAGCGAATGGGTATAGTTCTGGAATTACCTGGAGAATGTTTTCAGGCACATTGCAAAGCGCGTCCGAGATTATTCTGTCCGCCTGTGACAAGACCCTGAATTCAGCAGGCGAGGTTGTTCCTCTAGATGAAGAAACATATAATTTTCTTAATGAAACAATCGAACAATTTGCTAATGAAGCTCTGCGGACTCTGTGCCTTGCGTATAAGGATATTGAAGGCGACTACAAGGCTGATAGTCCCGTTTCCTTTGAGGGTTACACTTTGATAGGAATTGTAGGTATCAAAGATCAGTTCGTCCTGGAGTGAAGGAGTCTGTTGCAATCTGTAGGTCAGCTGGAATTATGGTGCGGATGGTGACAGGAGACAACATTAACACAGCTAAGGCTATAGCTAGAGAATGTGGAATATTGACTGATGATGGCCTTGCAATTGAAGGCCCAGAGTTCCGAACGAAGAGCGACGAGGAATTGCAGAAGATCATCCCTAAACTACAGGTACTTCTCTACCAAGAAGCACTTCTGCTTTTCTTTGTTTTTTAATTCTTGAGTTTATGCATAATGTATCCACTTTACTGCATACATGGCAGACCATCACTTGTCTTAAGTGGCTGATACTTAAGCAGGACTTTGAGTTTAAGTAACTTTAGGCATCGGGTGGAGATTTGAGCATTTGTCCATCTTGTTAGTCATGAAAATATAACTCCTAAGCTGGCTAGATGGTCATATTTTAAGCATGATGATTATTCTCATTATGTACATATTTATCTTAGATAGATTGCTTGATATGGGTGATATACATTCATTAATGATACCTATTCTATGCTTCTTTTCTGAAGGTTATGGCTCGTTCTTCACCAATGGATAAGCATACCCTTGTCAGGCATCTGCGGTCCACATTTCAGGAGGTTGTTGCAGTGACTGGAGACGGAACAAATGATGCTCCAGCACTTCACGAAGCAGATATTGGTCTTGCAATGGGAATTGCTGGAACTGAGGTATTAGTTTCGTCCATGAGTAGGATTATGCCTTGTGTGCTGGAAGCCTGGAAGTCATGGGATCTTTATATGTTTCCATTATTTTAAGACTGCTTCATGATATTGGTCTGATCTGAAAGTGATTGAAATTCTAGTTTTGTACTTCTAAACACTTACTATGAAGAACACAAAATCTTGTGTATAAAAAATTGCAAATTTGTGGAAGTGCCTGTTATGAAACTCATTACATTTTTTTTTATCTTGATTATCGATTTTGGGTTGGTAAATTTTTTTCCCTGATTAAATGAAACTTGTAGTGTGAACAGTGATTTACTTGCTGCTCGTTAATTTTCCAGGTGGCTAAAGTCCCGATTTATAATTTTGATGAAACTTCTCCACTATTGTTACTGTTGCCAAAGGGGGCCGTTTTCTTTTTAGCAATATTCAAAAGTTGTCCAATTTAAACCCACGGTTAATGTGGTACCTGACGCAACTTTTCCTCATTGCTTGACAGGTGAATCACTTCATCAGTTTTTTTCATATGGATTATTTGTACATTTTTACAATGTAGAAGTTTTTCTATCACATGATAAAGAAAATCTGATCCTGAGTTATGATTCGCGATCGGGCCCAAAACACCCTCACTGCTGTACAGCTTTGTGGGTGAACATGATTATGGACCCCTTTGGGGAACTTTACCACTGAGCCCCCCCCTTACTTGATGAAGAGAACCATCGGAAGGAAAGGGAATTCATCACAACGTCATGTGGAGGAACATTTTTGGGCTCTATCTACCAGTTTGTCGTCATTTGGACCTCCAAACTGCTGGAAAGGCTGTGTTCCGCCTCCATGGAGACGATTCAGGCGATTCTTAACACAATCATATTCAACTCATTCGTCTTCTGTCAGGTAATCTTTGTTTGACTTTCTGCACGCCAAATTCCTCGTAAAATTATCCGGGGTTGAGCTTGTCTTTGATGCAGGCTTTCAATGAGATCTCCCGGGGCATGGAAGATAAACGTCTTAAAGGCATACTCGATAATTTTGTCTTTGTGGAGTTCTGAGCTGCACAGTCTTCTTCCCAAACCATTATTGCAGTTTCTGGGCACGTTTTCAAACACACATCCCTCACATGGGAGCAGTGGGTGGCGACATATTGATCGGGCCTGGGCATGGGTGCAGCTGATCAAAATGATCCCCTCGGGGCAAGGTAAAACCAGCCTTAGATTTAGACCTCATTGAACCAAACATTTGATCTTATTTTTTTGGGGCAAAACTTTTGTGCAGAAGTGTGACGTCCAATTCTCACCTTTATTGTCTGCTTAATTATTATTGTTATCATCATTTTAGAAACAGTTTAGCATACAGAAAGATGACAATTTTTGTACGCATCATTTACTTTGTTTTCATATGTTTAAATTACAAGAATATTTTGCTAGTGATGAGCTTTGTTCATTATTTTCCCCCCTTTTCATTTTTTGAAATATTACTACATTACAAGTTTCTGATGCTTTTGTAAGTTGAAGTTTAATTATCACATGCTGATTTAGCCTCTCTCGCTCTCACTAGTTATTAATATGACCCTATTTCAACATAATTAACTCTGAAATATTTTCAAAATTGTACCAAACAATACAAAGTTTAAATTTAAATTGGTAAAGGAAGGGAGAAACTATACGTTAAAGTACAGTTAGTGAAGTAAAGTACACATTAGTAGTATTTAGATTTTTTTAACGAGTAAGTGAATTTAAATTTAAAGATCGTGCTACGGAGGACTTATGCGAATCGAGATCTTTGGCCGGCGTTAAGCTCTTTGCGCTTGCCACTCAGACGCACGTGTTTGGAATCTTTAGATGTGGACAGTGGGAAATAAGAGAATAATTTGTAATAAGAAGATTTATGGATAATGAGTTGTAGAAAAGTTTTCATAAATAAATGTTAGACTAATTTATAGGACACGGAACAAAGTAGACTACAATTTTTTATTGAATTATTTTTCTCACTTTATACTTAAACTATTGAATATATTTTTTAACCATGATAGATTTTGTATCGATTCTGACCCATAAATTTTTTAATTACACTATTAAAATTCCAAATTATTTCTACACTATTAAACAATCGAAAATATTTTTTAGACCACACCTTATTAAATTTTCAGACTACAGAAAGTTGACGGGACATGCTGAATTAACCCAATGTGTTCAATATTTAAAAGAAAACTTACAAGGCAAAAATGACGGTGTTTTTTTTATTTGTAAATATTTTGTAACAAATTCATTATAGAAACAATATATTCTCACATCATTTGTTTGCAAATTGTTTTCTTCGCTCAACTAATTATGGTTAAAAAGTTTGTTTCGGGATAGATTTTGTCTCCAGTGTCTTTTTTTCGAAATATTACGCAATTTCGGGTGCTTTTGTAAGTTGGATTCAATTCCCAAATGTTGATTCAACATAATTAACTCAAATATTTTTCTAATTAATTAACCCCATGTACAAATAGAGACGGTCCCGTCCTAGAATTTGTTTAGATAAATATTTTCTCACATAGAAATAGAGACTATGGGATCACAAATTTTGATTGGTACAAGTAAAAAAAAAAAAAAAAAGATAATTAAAGTTACTAGTAGTATTAATAGAGTAAAGTACACTTAAGTAAGTACACATTAGTAATATTTAGAATCTTCAGAAGTGGACAGGGGGGTATGAGAATAATTTGTAGGAGTAAATAAGATAATTTTATGAGTTTAAAGGTCGTGGAAAATTTTTTACATAAATTTTGTCAAATTTGTGACTAATTTTATAAGATGGGAAAATAAAAAATTGACTTTTTTAGGGAACAAAAAGAGTTATCACTTTGGACCTAATATTTTTTTGCACTATTAATTACTCCCTCCGCCCTACTAAATCTATATACAATATTTGAATTTTAACAGAGATTTTGTGTAGTATATTGTGTGTAAAGTATAAACAAAATAGTATTTCCATTTTGGGAAAAGATGTAAATCTTAGTGAGATAATCTAAAAAGGAAAATTTTAAAATTTTTAATGGGACAAAGAAATTAGTATGTTTTAAATTAATTGAAAATATTTTTTAACCGATAGATTGATATTAATTTATTTATAAATTTTATAATTACACTATAAAATTCCAAATTTTTCTACACTTTAAACAATCGAAAACATTTTTTAAATACCTTATTATTTTCAGACACAAAAAATTGACAGGACATGCTGAATTAACCCAATGTATTCAACATCTTTTTAAAATAAAATAAAATAAAATAAACTTACAAGGCAAAAAAAAAACGCTGTTTTTATTTGTAAATATTTTGTGATAAATTCACTATAAAAAATACATCTTCACATGTTTTGTTTGCCGAAATTGTTTTCTTCACTCAACTTATTATATTAAAAAATTAGTTTAGGGTAAGTTTGTCCCCAATGTCATTTTTTTTCATGCCATTTTTTTTAAATTTTTTAATATATTGTGGCAATCCACTTGTCACCTCAATCTTTGGGTCGAAAATAAATGTAAGATAATTAAATTTAAAACTTAATAATTTAAGGTTTAAAAATTAACCCTTATTTTATAAGAGGCTTAAATACTGGCATTTAAATTAAATATACTGCAGGGATTTTTTAGGCTGATCATGATCATGAAAAAAAAATAATCCACTTTCTAGTTTCTACCAAATTACATTACCCCCATAAAAATAAAAATATTTTCTCAAACTATGGGGGGTAATGACAAAGAATCTTTATAAAGATTGTTTAAGTACCTTCTATATAGATAGATAACTCAAACTCAAAGGCCCTCAGTGATTATTAGGATATACTAATTTTTAAACCCCCAATTCAATGACATCAAACCTTTTGTTTTTGTCACTCTGAATTCATCATAAATATATCAATAAAAATACACATAATTCCTGAAAAATTAAATCGTTAAAATAAAATTATATTAGTATCATAAATATATCTATATACATAAATACACACAATTCCTCCATTTAATTTACACAGAATAATTTCCAAAAAGGGAGTGCAGAAGTCAACTAAAAACTACTCCATTTAAATGAAAATTTTCATCAGAATTTTTTTATACGTATGAGACAACTGCCAAATGATTTAATTTTGCTACTTTTGAAAGTTTCCTAAAAATATTAATGATATCATAAATACATATTGCAATATTCATAAACATAATTCCACCATTTCATTTTTTTTTCAGAATTGTCCAAAAGAAAAGTGCTGAAATTGTTGAGCAATGCTGGCAACTATCAGCCCTTAGATTGCCCTGCCCATCATCCTTCAACGGCTGAGATTGCATGCATCTTGCTACAAGTATCACCTCCATCTCTTCCACCATTGCACAATCAAGAGCTCTCAAACTACATACAATTTCATTTCTTCTGCAAATCATGGAGAATTCCATCTTTCAAATCCTTGAAAGCAGCTCCAACATTTGGCCTCAATCCACCTCCATTGATGACTTGTTCATCCCTCAAACTTTCACCAATAATAATATTTCTCCCAACCAAGATGCGGAAATGATCACAACTCCTGATCCAGAGCCAGAGCCAGTCAAGAAAGTCAGACAAGGGAGGAAGAGGAAAGAAAAGGAGAAAGAGAAAGAAACATGGTACAAAGGCCCTTGGACCAAAACTGAAGACAGGTACTAATTTAGTAAGAAATCTTGTTTTTGTCCAAATTCTTTAATTTTTAAAAAAATGATTGATTATTCTAATTGGAAATGGGAATGCATGCAGAAAACTGGATAGCTTGGTGATGCAATATGGCAACAAAAATGGGCATCAGTTGCTAAACACATGCCTCGAAGAATTGGGAAACAATGTCGAGAGCGATGGCACAATAATCTTCGTCCCAATATCTCGGTTTCTATTTTATTTCTCTTTCCCTTTATATTTCTCTTTTTCAGTATTTTTTAACTAAAATGTTAGAAGTAATGATTAGGGTTTGTTTTGTCACGAGTAATTTTCATAAGATTACAATAAAGCATAAAAATTTGTTAGAGTGGCACTGAGTTTTATGTTCCACGGAAACAACTTAATTAGTTGGATTTTGGGTATACTAATCACAACCACTTTACCAATTAGGATCTCATTCATCGAATTTATTACATAAAAAAAAAAATCATTTTTCAGTTATTATGTAGTAACAAATTTTGATGTATGCATTTCAGAAAAGTGTAGTGTGGAGTGATGAAGAGGAGCTGAAGATAATTGAAGGCCACAAAATATTTGGAAATAGATGGTCTCAAATAGCAAAATTCCTTCCTGGGAGAAGTGAAAATGATGTGAAAAATCATTGAACAAAACCAAAGAAGGCAGACTTCTTCAAAGAAACATCCAAAGGTCTAAGAAGCTAAGAGGCTTTTATCAGTCCACTGTTTTAGAAGAATACCTCAGAATGGGATCTTCAACACCGCCGCCGCCGATGCTCCTCCTCCGCCGCAGCAAATCGGCGACGATCAAGAGAAAATGACGGAACCAATGCTGAGGATGGTGATGTAATTCCCTTTCTGTTGATGACTATGACATTGACGGCGTGCCTTTCTTCTCATTCGAGATCACCCGCTTTTGAAATAGACAACTGTCTTGATGCCGCCGCCGGCGAAGCATCTCCGGTGATGGGCGGAGATGACTACGTCAGGCGTCGTATTTGGCGATGGATGAGGCGGTGGATGAGGAGATGAACTTCTTGAGAAGTCTGTTTAGAGATGATATGTAAAATGCTATCTTCAAAGAGTTAATTAATTAGCTCTTTTCTAAATAATTTAGAATTAAATAAATGTAGTATTAATAAGGAGTACTTAATTATTGTGGAATACAATCTTACTATTAATTAAGAGATTCAATCAATTTCGATTCAATTCTATACAATTTTCTCCTTTTTTTTCTAAATCTACTAGACACTATTTTATTGTATTTTACACAAAGTATTTTCAGCTGTTTTTTTTGGTTTATAGTTGCATGGAGTGATATTTTACTGAAAGTAATGTATGTGACGATTGAGCTATAGAAATCATAAAGTAATATAGGATATTTCGGAACTCCTCCACATATATAAATTCCCACGCATTATTATTTTAAATTTTAAATAAGGGAAGGACAGAGAAATTTAATTATTAATATTCATAAATATAATATTATGCATAATTAAATTTAATATACTTCATAGGATCATGCTCACTTTTATGCACACGAACTTAATCCTAGTAAAAGTAAGATAATGGTATTAATAAAAGTTCTATTTCTATTATGAGGTATGTGGATAACTGTATGGTCCCACCTTTTATTGTGAAGGAAACAAAATGTGGGCCATCTAAGTAGAAAATATGACATAAGAATTTAAGAAATAATTTTAAAGCAATTAAGCATGCACACTCTCGTGCCATAAGAAAAGCGTATATAATAATCAACTCCCTTTTTTTTTATAACTATATAAAAAAACAGAGTATATGTTTATGAAACAAAAATTTCATATGTTACACCTTCAACAAAAAAAATCAAATTTATTGAAAATTTTATATTTTACACCTCCAGCTTTTCTTTTCTATCATCTATGTATGCAAATAACTTTGTTGTAGATGAAAAAGAATCACAATTTGTTAGAAATGACACTGAAATTTGTGTCTTATAGAATTAATTGTTTGGAGTTATCTACCTAACACCACCTCATCCCAACTCGCCCATCATCATTTTCTTGGTATTCGATGAATAAACCAAAAGTATATGCTTCTTGGAACCTTTTTTCCGGATTATACTGAAAAAAAAGAGAAAGAAAAATGAGAAATAGAATCATAGGAAAAAACAAATTGAGGAAGAAAAATGATAACATAGTCACATTCAAAGCATGAACATTTTTTACATCCAAAAATAAAGAGGCCTATCTCAACCCACTAGTTAATTAAAATCTTGAGAAGGTGTCAAGGTGAACAAATTTTAGCTAACTTGATTATTTGGTCATTCGGTTGAATTTCAAGTTTAATTTAGTACTCTCGATTTTGTATAAAATGTGTCATTAATTCATTTTTTGAAAAAAAAATTACATGGTTAGTCTGACTGTAATATAGTTTGAGGAACATTTTTTTTAATTTATATCCTTTAATTATTAAAAATGTATGATAGCAAAAAAAATTGTGACGATAGCCTGAGCCCGCCAATTTTCGGAGCCAAAAATGAATGGGGAACACAATTGGTCGTCTACATAATGGCGGCGCCGCCTTATATCAATGACGTTGAAAGAACTTAATCGATATAGATACGAGAGAACGCCTATTTTAACACCTTAACGGTCCTGTAGATATTGCATGCGTCAGTTATTTTGTAATTGTCGATTAAAGAAATAATTGCGATACAACATCTAAACGTTCTATGCGTTAGCTAATTTGTCGTTATGGCGTACAAAATTATCCATCGTACATTTATCCGTTATTTCATTGATAAATAGTTGTAGTAATAAAATTGAGTAATGAAGAGATGGCAATCAAATTTTCTTTAATTTCAAATAAAAAATATATTAGACTACAATATTAATATTTTTTTAAAGTCATATTAAATTAAATTTAAAATTAAAATTGAGACTATAAAATGAACATAGTACTACGTGAAATCATTTCAGAATCAAAATGGGCCAAAAAAAGATGGGCCACATTTGGTCAAAAATTCAAAAAATCCGAATATACTCCTATAATTTTATTGGTTTTGGGTTGGGCCAAAATAAAGAAATACGGATTATTTATCAAATAAAAAAACATTGACTGAATATAATAGCACATGTAATATAGTAGTAGTAATTTTTTTACCTAATATATTCTACATAAAAAAAAATGACTTTATAAGTACTACATAAGAATCTGGCGTTGACATGGTATATAATTTAATTATACGTACTTGTTAATAGATTCCTTAGAGAAGGATTTTAGTCAAATAATGGGACATGACAAATTTCTTTGAAAAGATCACAGTTTATGCCTATAAAATGACTACGAAATTATTAATTAATTGTTTATATTTTATTGTCTTTCTCCTCAGGTTTCAACTGCAATTGTGTCGGCAAGAAAAATTCTTCCAGTTTGAGTTTACATAGCAAACTACAGCTATAAGAGTGACAACAAATTTAAACTAGCTATAACAATATTTTAGAAAGTGATAATAAATTTCGGTCAATATTAGATATGTTCAATAGTGTTATACTGATAGAACACTATAGTATCCGTTCAGTTCCCACTGCAATTTATGATTATATGTTATGTTTATTCTTAAAAAAAAGGTCAAGTTTAATTTTACCTTGATAAGTGCATATTAATTTTAACTAAATATTGCTAATTAGTACTACCTCCATCCATCCCATCCCATGCTATTCCCACTTTTATGTTTCGTCTAGTTCCAAATTAATTATACTATTTATATTTTAACTAAAAATTAGAGTATTTAATTAAATTATTGAGTTAATTAATTATTTTCTTTATTAAATATTTTTTATACTTAAAATACTAATTTAATTATATTATTAATTATTCAAATCTAAAATTAACAATAAAATAAAAAGTGGAAGTAATATGAGACGATTAAGTAATTATTAAATTATTTATGTTTATTTTATAATGTGTACAGTATTATTTTGATAGTGCACTTTTGCAAAGGGAATGTGATTTTATGTACTGTACTGATGCATGTATCCTGATTTAGAAATAGAGGTATGCCAGTTAGTTCAATGTAGATTTGACCAATCACAATATCAATCATGATTTTTAAAGTATTTTACTTTACCACAACAAAAGGTCAATAATAATAATATACTTTAGTAAAAGTCATACTACAATAGTACAACTTATTTGATATACTAATGTTTTGGAATCATAAGCTCTATAACAAAAGCAATTCAATTACAATCCCAATATTTTAATTTTTTTCTCCTCAAACAGAAACATTCCTTTTTACATTTGACATTTCCCCATAAAATTTTATTCGACGGTCACCCAAATCTATCAATTTTGTCATAAATACTCATTTTGTTCAAATAGTTATATTTTCCAGTGTAGTCGGCCCATTTTTTAATAGCTCTACTAATATTATAAAGAAAATGTCTATATAAAATATAATTGCCGCCATTAATACAAAAAATTAAAATATAATGATAGGGTGGAAATCGATTGGTTAAGCAGCACGAAAATAATATTAATACATATTGCTAATTTAGAAAACCGTGTTGCTAATTATGATTTAAAATATGTTTTTTTGAGTATTGACATGTTTGATTTATGAGAAGTAAAAGTGTAAAACTATCATTTTATAAAAAAAATTTTTTTGTACGAAAATAAAATTTGAGTAACTTAATAATTAATATATATTGGAAGGGTGAAATTATAATAGTTTAATTTATTATTACTAAATAGAAAAATTAAGTTTTTATTGTATAAGGTGGATGTGATCAAATGCAAACCATTAATCTGATACAAACTCCAAACTCCCAAACCTAGCCATTATTTTTTACGATTTGGGTTAAGATTGCGTGATATTTGATAACAAAACTCTTTAATTTGGCAACGAGGATATTTTTGGGTATTTTGTGAGATTATTTTGAACTTTATGCTTCCCGATTTTTCTCCCACCTTCAAAACTGAAAATATTGAGATCTTAACACATAATTACGGCAAAACTTAAATTGATTTATACGCCAATGAATTGAAGAATTTAGTTTATGACTTTACCATCACCCTTTTAAACTCATAGTATGGAGTTTCCATCGATAAAGGTAATGACCGTCGGACGTGATTTTGATTTTTCATTTCCATTCTTGTTTTCCATATGTTGAAGATTCCAATTCGTGATTCAAAATTTCCATACGTTGAAGATTGACACATTCGTGATAACGTTGAAGATTGACACATTTGTGATTTCAATATATTGAAGATTTTTTATTTTGGATCGCGTTTGTTGAACGTGTTGAAAATTTTTCGTTGAACTGTTGAAACAACGTTGAAGTTTTCATATGTTGAAGATTTTTTTAGTTGAACTGTGTTGAAATTATTGGAATTTTTGTTGATAGTCATATCTGATCCCATGTTGAAATTTGTAAGCTACGTTGAATTGCGTGCATTCGTTGACATTTTTGTTGATTCTATATTGATATATATTGTGTGAGTCCAAATTTTTTTTTGTTGACATTTGGCGTTTCTCTTCAATCATTTTAGAATGTAGATTATTCACAAAAAACTTAGTCGTTCTTTTAATCCCAAAAATTTTGGTGGATGGTTTGTAGTGGTTGGGAGCGTCCCCGTTCCGAAGCACAATTTTTGGGTTTTTTTAACTTGTCCCACCCGCATCAATAGATTTCCCCTTTCCCCAATACAACCATTCTTACAAAATCAACAACAATCAATGAATTCAAAATAAAAACCAAATTCCACAAAATCAAAAATAATAGAAAATCAAACTCAGAAAAAAATTCAATAAAAAAAACAACATAAGTAATCCTAAAATCCGGAAATCAATAAAAAATTTAAAACAAACTTAGCAAACCAAATTCAACACTAAATCAACATAAGTAATCCAAAACAAAAACAACATAAAATCAACAAAACAAAAAAACCCACAATGATTTAACACAATTCAACAAAAAAAATTTTAAAAATTTAAACAGATTTTTTTAATCAAAATGAATCTACAAGATTTACCCAAAATTCAACATCAACAAACAATGCAATTTGCAAAAAAATTTAAAACAAGTTTTTTTGGGAAAAAAAATTTTAAATATTGTTTGAATAAGGGTTTTGTAAAAAATCACTCTTGAGGGCCCGCCCGATCCCCCCTAGGGTTTTGTCCACCATAACTCATTGAAACTTGATGCCCGTGCAAAGAATTCCTGTCGTTCGTTCACAAATTCGTCCCGGAGAGAAAGAGGGGGGAATAGTCGAAAGGATAGGGGAAAGAAAATTGGTGAAGGGGGGAAATTAAACGTTAAATGTGTTTTGGGAAAATAAATCGGGTTTGGGGTTCACCTATCGAAATTTTAAATAACCCTTTGTTGCCAAATTCAAGCTTATTGAAATTTTAATCGTTAATAACTTGATCATTAATAATTGTGGCTAATTAAGTTTAAGTTTTATTGATTATAGTTTTCATTATATCACTACCCCCGGGGGGGCTTATTTATAATTAGAGCTTGGGGGTAATATATCATGAAATATGTTTTATATAAATCTTTTGAGTCACATACAAAAAAAAAAATCACAAAATATATTATCATATTATGCTGGATAATAATATTATTATCCATAAAACAAATAATTTTGGGGGTAGAATAAATATTTATACAGTTAATAAATTTATTTTGTATTTTTTTATTCGGTGTTTTTTGGGCTAAATAACTGTGAAATTAATGATTTAATTAGGTGTTTTTTTAAAATATGAGACGGTGTGTTTTGGGCCATAACCCAAGTCCATGATTAGTTCAATAGGCCGCCTTAAACTTATCAAATTCACTATTTCAATAGCATTAAAAAACTTATCTAATTCACACTATTTCAATAGCATTAAATTTAACTATATAAATATAAATTGTTCTTTAAAGCATCATATTAAATTCTGAAAAAATAAAACCAATAAAATTTTTTACATACTATTACCGGAATTGATCCCCAAAGTTATTAATTAAAAAAATGCCCCCCAGATACAACCAAGTTATAATTAATTATCTCATCTAAATAAATAATTAATTAAGAAATAGAGAAAATATAATATGTCTTGTACAACATTTAAAATTGTATTTTCCGCAAAAATTATGCAATGCACTTCATTTATCTCATCCCCAATCAAAACATTTAAAAATTTAAACCCTAAAAATCGATAAATTACAAAAATTGTATAAAATATTATATTCCCTTTTTATCCCTATAAACTAGGGATATTTTTTTTAAAATAAAAATAAAAATAAAAGTATCTAAATAAGTGGATGGACTAATATAGTTTTTTTCTTTTGAAGGGGGAACTGATATTATATAATTGATTTACAAATTCCTGTAATGATTGTGTATTGCCTTAAAAGCAAATTAAGTTGAATAATTACTATCATAAAGTTGGTAGTAAAAAATAACATTATTTAATACTATATAAAATTTTAAAAGTATTTAATTTGGGCTGAAAACTGGCTGTCTTAGTTGAAAAAAATAAGTCAATAAGGGGTTTAAAAAAATTTTGTCCTAAACTTCAAGCTAAGTGCCCTATTCACTAAATAATTAACTTTTAATTAAGACTATACTTGAATAATACAATCATGTATCGTTCCATTTAAATTAAGCGCCTAAATATTGATTTATTTTTATAACATTTAAGCACTTTTAGTTAGGTGTGTGATTGATGGTTTATAACTTTATATTTATGTTCATTATATTAATCTAAATTTTTTTTAAATGCTCATTCCCCTTGGGGTCTTTTAATTTGATGGAATACATTAACAAAGGTATTTACCAACTAAAATGACGTATTTGGGTAATTCCAAAAAATTTAATTTATTGTTTTTTTAACCCTTTGATATATATGAATACGTATTGTTTTTTATATTTGGATTGTCACCATTTTTATTGGGTTTGAGAATGTTATGTTCTATTAAAAAAATTTGTTTATATTTGAATTTTAAACATAATTTATCATCATGCTATTTCATAGGATTTAAATTTTGTTAATAATTTCAAAAATCCGCTGCAAATTCCCACGATAAGAAAATAAACATTACAAACAAAAATAAATTTTAATAGGATCTGTCATTTGCTCATTTATAAAAAAGGGGTACGTGGTTTAATACCCTGAATAGCTTCGAATTCGTTCTTAGTTTGATCAGACGATTGCTGTCATTCTTCGAATCTTAATTAACTTAGTTCATATGCAATATAATAATTGATGATTAATGTCTTAATTAAAATGATGTAACTTCCCCCCCCCCCAAATTGTGCCGGCCAAACTAACCCCTAAAAATTTTTTTAAGAAGACAGAACAATATCTGATTTTGGGGTTTTAAATTAAAAATTGGGAACAAATGGAACTTAAAAATTAGATATTATTCCCATATTATTTTTACTATCAAATTTTCTGTTGGGGTTTCCCCCCACCCCTCGATGGCGATCGTGCAATGGGAAGGAAATTTATGTCTACTACTTGTAAAATTTTCCCAATACTTATCTTTTTTATTAAATTCTCTTTTATCTTTTTTTGTGTTTTACTTGTTTCCCAAATTAAATAAATTATTTTTGAGTTAGTAAGTTTGTGTGCTGGGAAAAGCTGGGATATTCTTATTGAAAATTTTATTTTTTTATTGATTAATTGGTTTTTACTTTTTTTTTCTCTGGTTATTTTTTTTATACATTCTTGTTTTTTTCTTGTTGTTAAAGCTTTGCTTCTTTGGAACAATTGATTATTCTGTTTAGAGGTGTTCGATTAAGAATATATGTTGTTGATTAATGCATATTCTGTTCTCTTACTAAAAAAATTTAGCAATGCACCAAAAGGGAGGGACAAATTAAATGGATGAAAATTATGGGCAAATTAAGTGTGCTCTAGAGCCATGGTCCATGATTTGATTTGGGTTTTTTTATCTTTAATATTTTTATTTGAGGACAAAATTGGGCATTTTAACTACACCAAAAATCCCTACACTTTCCCCTTTCCCAAAAAATTTCCCAATTTATGTACATCATTTTCCCAAAAATTTTTCTAAATTTGTAATATAGTAGTTTTTTTTTTTAAAATTTTTTTCCCCCCCAAATTTCAAATTCCTAAAGTTTATTTTCTTAAAAAAATTTGTTGGGGTCCAATAGTTTATTTTCCAATTGTAAAGGGTCGATAGTAAGATTTTTCCCATTAGAATCAAAGGGTCAATAATTTAAAGGGTGTTTTTCCAAATTGAAAACCAAAAAGGGTCAATTTGGCAAATTTTCTTCAAGTGACTTATTTCAGCTATCAAAAGGGGGAACCCCCCAAAAAGAGATCCCCAAAAGTTCCCCCAAAAATTTAAAATCAAGGGGGCCATCCACCGAATTGACCCATCGAAATTTTGGTAAGCAGAAGAAGAATTCCAGCTATTGCAACAATAATAAAACCCCCTTAATTTAAATTTTTACACCTTAATTGGGATAATGTTTTTCAACTTTCCCCTTTTTCCTTTTCAATAAACGCCCCTTTTCCCAAATTTTAAAGTACCATGTGTTAATAAAAAACCGGGGACAATCTCAAAAAGGAAAAAGGACCCCCCAAAGACCCGAAAATTTTTAAAATTGAATTTTCCCCACAAATTTTTGATTTAAAATAATATCACAATTTTTACCCGGTTTTATTTCCCCCAACAAAAAATTCTGGCTATTTTAAACGGAGAAAAAAAATTTTTGGGAAAGGGTTGTACTTCAAAAAAATACCCTAAAAAGATTGAAGCCCCCCAATTTAAAAGTCCCAATGAAAAAAATCAAAATTTATTTTAAATTTTTTTTTTTTCATTAAAAAACAAATGGGTGAAAATTAAATACCCCCTCTCGCCCCCAAAAAGCAAGAATTTTTTTTTTAAAAATTTTAAAGGTGGTGGTTTTAAAAAAATTTAAAATTATTAAAAGTGAATTTTTTTTGGCCTCTATACTTTAATTTTAACTTTCCCCCCACTTTAAAAAATATCATTTGGGTTATACTTTTAACCATTTGCTCATTTGGTCTTTTTTTTTTTTAATTTTTTTGGGCCCCCCCAAAAAACCCAGGGGAAATTTTTTTAACCCAAAAGTGGGTATTTATTTTGATATTTATTTTTTTTGGGGGTACTTTAACTATGATTTGTTTTTTTATTAAAAATTTTTTGTTTGGTTTGGGTTAAAAAACAAACCAAAAAAAAGGGGGTGGGGGAAGGGTGTAAAAAAAAACCCCCAATTTTTTTTTATTTTTTTTTTTCCAGTTTTTTCTTAAAAAATTTTTTCAAATTTTACAATTATTTAAACCTTTTAAAAATTCCCCAAAAAAGAAAATGGTATTGTTGAATGAATGAGAAGGGTGAATCGGAGTAATTTTAAAAATTAAAATAATTAAAATTTGTTTTTTTTAAATTGCTTTTACTCTATACAACCCAATATATTATTAAATTAGTTGTTTTTTAAAAACCAAATATTTTAAAATTTAAAATTTTAAATTGTAAATTTTAATTTTTTTTTTAAAAATTTTTTTTAATTGATTAATTTTAATTTAAAAATAAAATATGTGTTTTAAAAATTAAATTTTATTAAGTTAAAATCCAAGATTAAACTTTTAATATGTTTTATACTATAATAATCCAAAAAAATATTTGAATAAAATATAAACCCGGTTAAAAGTATCAAAATTAACATAAATATCAAAAAAATTTCCTATTTTTTTAGGTGAGTGTACAAAAATGTCCTTTAGACTTTTGGGGGTGTTTTTGTCTTAAAATTTGGTCAAAAAGTGAAAAAGACTAAACGAGCAATTGGTATAGATGGAGACCGCAAATGATATTTTGAAGTATAGGGACGCAAATGTTTGTTTTGAAAGATGAGCTAAAAATGTAATTCACTTAATTATTAATAGTAAAGTAAGAGAGGAGTAAGGTAAGATAGAGAAGAGAAAGAAAATAAAAGTAAGAGAAAGGATAAAGTAAAAAAAAAAAGAATAAAGTACGGAGATGAGTGAGTTGATTATTGCCAAAAATGGAAACGTCTCACTTAGGTTGGGACGTACCAAAAGAATACGTCTCACTTAGACTAAGATAGAGTGAGTATTTGTTAAATTCAAAGTTAATGGGAAAAATTCAAACTTTTTTAAGGTTCCACAATATTAAAGGTCAATATCTCAAAAAGAAAACGAAGAAAATACTCATATTTTGAAAAAATAATTCGTAACATAATATGGCTACGTAACTTTTTTAAGAGAATGGTAATTAGTAAATTAATTGTTCATTTTATGGGAATTGATTGCGTCTCTATCCGAGCGTAGAGTTGAAGCGGTAAGAACGGCGGAACCAAAGGTGACTAAGTTCATCTAATCTAAATAAATTTTGATTTATTAATTAAGGAACTTGTGTTTTTAATGAATCGTTAATTAAGTTTTTTAAAATTGAGATATCACAGCTAGGAACTCCCACTTCATAATAAATGGAGTATTATTATTGTGCTTTTCGTTGCCACATAATCCCAAGTTCACTATTAAAACACCTGTATGTGTAATGTCCACCAACATTTTTTTAACCAATAGATAATACTATTTTGATGGATATGAATCTTCCTATAATCTCATAAACATGTAGCCAGCCCAAACACAAAATAATTCCCACTACATAATATAATTTGAGTATATATTATAACACAAATCATGTATAATAATTCCAACATGGATATGTGGTGGGATTTAAAATCGAATTTTTTGAAAATGCATGATTTACCTATAAATTCCTATTTTAATAAAAATTGATTTTACATATCAACTTTAAAAATCGTCCGTAAATTATCAAATTAAATATGTAGGCAAGTACCGCCTTTGGAAAGTAAATTAAAATGGGTCACTTAAAAACCTTGCAAGGGGAAAGGTCGTCGTGTGTATGAGTTGGCCAAGCAATAGATAGATAATGCCTAAGACCAAATGTCTCGGTTCGAATCCTCCGAGCACGACCTTTAAATTATATCCATTCACTCATAAAAAAAGAGGGGGAGATGGAGGAGAATGGGAAGGTTTTCAATTATTTATGAGACATGATTATCAATTGCTTAAATATTCTTAATTGTAATTGTGTTTATCTTATTTTCAATATAAAGTACCCTCCCTATTAGAGGTTTCATTTTGCCATTTTAGTCGAGTCCCCATTAAAGTTAATACTACATTATATTTTTACTATTTTTAGGAAGTGGATGCACATTCACTAACCTACTTCACTCAAATTTTATTATAAAATCAATATACTCCATATGTCCCTGAAAAACTATGAACATTTGGTTCGACACGAGTTTTAATGTTTAATTAGTAAAGTAAGAGAGGAAAATAAATGATAGTGTAAGTAGTGTTAGTGGAGAGTGAGCTCCACATCATTAGTAGTTCATTAGTAGTGTATATGTATAAGTTGTAATAAAATGATGTATTGTGTATTGTGTATTTTAACTATTTCAAAATTAGGAAGTTCATATTTTCAGGATCGACTAATAAAGAAATAATCATAAGTAGTTTTTAGGGACGAGGAGTATAAAAGTAGGATCCACATTCTACTAATTTTTTGTATCTCTTTCATTTACAAAGTCAAACAGTTTTTAAAAACCGCGCCGGTCAAAAATCGAACTTGAAATGAGGACCGGAGGAAGAATTGGTATTAATTTGTAAATATCCCAAAATATAAAGATAGTAAAATTATTTTTGTATAATTTCTGGGTACATACAACAGACCACCACCATGTACGTGTTGTGAACAGGTGCAATTGATTACTAGATCGAATATATATATAAACACTTATATTTGCAACATGGGTTGGTCACATAAAATAATAAGATGATGCAAGTAATTCGAAGATGATACCTAATCTCATGTGATTTTATCTTGATCGAAATTGATTGATCGAAACGTAGTACGGAATATTTGATTTTATGGATCTTGTTTGAATAATTCCAACTATATGTGATCATTAATGTGCAAACACCTCGAACATGTGAGTATTTTATTTTTGCTAAAAACATTGGTAAAATTCAACACAAAATATATTGTTTTACTTGTAAATTTCAAACAAGTATGTGGATAAAAAAAAAAAATCAAGAATAAATTATATAACTGCAATAAATAAATCCTTCAAAACCAATGTCGTCTTAGTACATGGGTCCTGTGGTCGGAGGAGCAACCACACGGTATGTGTGGAAGTTTTTGGACTCAAGGCCACTTAGTGCTCGGATCAGACTTGACCTATCCAGCACATGGAACGGCTGCGATTACCTTGCACGGCCTGTTTGTTTTATCTTTCGTCCTGGTCGGTGCACTTAACTCGACTTCTATTTTTCTCCGAGCTTTGCCCTTTCTTCACTATCCATCGAGCCACGACCTACGCCAATCCATTAACACCAAAGTGAGTTTGTGAAATACATAAAAAGTACAATAAATTAAAGGAAAAGATACTATAATTTGATACACGCCAAAAATAGTTTGTGATTTTGGACCATGAAAGCTAATTGGACAACTCTAAAAACCGTTAATTTGATAAATAGAGAGTAATATTATGATGAAGTAGCTAGGGTGGTCAAAGGTTAGGTTTAAGGCAAAGAGCGATGTTCGCGGGAATCATGTCGGATAGTTATTGTGTTGCTACACAAATATTTCATACTCATCGCCACGATCGATCATCACCAAAAAAGCCCACTTATTTAAATTCTTTTTATTTATTATACTATTTCCCACGCTCTTCCAATCTCTAATTTATGGAGTATTTTTGTGATCGTTGTTATATGGATCTTCTCTTTGGCTTGAATTTATTGTTCATTTTATTGTGTTTTTTCTTATTTTTGTGTAGTTGTTTTGGATGTAGTATTTTCTTTTGTCGATTTCTAAATTATAAAATACTTTCATGTAATTGTAGTTGTCTAAGTTTTTTTGTTTGTTTGTTTGAAACTGTTGTTAAATAACTCATATTTAGTGGATGAGGTTGATAAATATCGATAAGATGTTTGTTGTTCATTTGATTTTTTTTTTCTTGTTTCTATGTGATATGTTATTTTATTCTATTGATACGTTGATTTCGTTTTTTACACGACTTATATACCGAACTACTGGTGTATTGATATTACACTATTCATATTTTTCTATTTGAATATTTTATACTTCATCCGTCCATGATTTATAGTCTTACTTTGATTCGCATGTGTTTTAAGAATTGTGAAGGAAAGTGATGGAAAAAGTTAGTGGAATATAAGTTCTAATTTTATATACTTAATTTTATAGTAGAATGTGAATGTAAAAATTTAGTGGAGCGTGATTTTAAATTGTAAATGCCCCAGCAAATTGAGACATTATTTCGTCACGATAAAAAGTAACATATAAGAAAACAATACTTAAATCAGGAAGAAGATGGATGGATCATCCCATCAATTATGGGATATGATTCTAATCCATCTTGATTTAATTAAACTTGTATTGTGTACATGTTTCATTGTGATTACATATATTTAAACTTGTAGTATTGTGTTCATGTCAATGTGATCACATATAATCTTAGATGGAGCGTGAGCACATGAAATATGAATTTAAATAATATACTAGAGCATTAATTTATATTTTTCACGATGAATTAGCTTTTAACAATCTTATTCATGTACACAATCATCATGTTATATATGCAACGCCACACATTTTAATTAAGATTATATAAACAATTTGTATCCTAGTTGATTCCAATGAAGGGATCTATGAATGCATTTCAAAAGTAAAATAGGGGTATTCAACAAATATATAGTTTCAACTTTCAATTAATTAATTAACTACAAGTGATATACTTTATGTTGATGAGAAAAGTTGAACATATGAGTTTCTGATGACAATTGAAAAAAAATGAACCAGATGTAACATTAGAAATCATATCCTTTATAAATCTAAATCGATTGAGTAAACATCCACAGTACATTCGATAAGAAGACGATTCAAATCATATCCTTAATAAATTCTGTCATTTACTCATTAGTCCTAAATGACATCACACTACTTAATAAATAATAATCAATAAATTCATAAACATTAATATCATTAATTAGGTTATAGTTAGTCGTGTGATCAAATGATTAATTAGGTGAGATAGTTAACATAAACTTATATCATAGAGAGGGAGAAAGAGAAGTTGCATGTTGGGATACATTAATTTGGTAACCAAAAATAATGCAATAAAAAAAATGAAGTCAATCACTTCTACTACTATTCTTCCCCCCTTTATCTCCTATATAAATATCAAACCAATTCATCCACATTTCCAACATCAAACCAATATCACATTTCAAACAAAACAAAACAAATACCAAAACATTTCTTGTTAAGAAAAGATGGAAATTGCAGGATCTTTCCTGGATGAAGAATGGGAATCTCTGAGCCAAATCTTTTCGAGCGGCGGCGAAAATCTGGATCTCTTTCACCAATACGGCGGCGGTGAGACTCCATCGCCCTCATTTATCCCCTCCGATCAAGCCAACTTCTGCTCAATCTCTCAAGAAAGCAGCAACACTACCGAATTGACAAGCCCTTTTCCTCAACATGCATCATCAGCCTCCTCTCAATGCTGCTTATGATCATCAAGATACTATTACTAACTCATTCGAATCCATGATCATGAATTTACACAACAATGCCGGTTTCGTGGAAGAGTGTCAACGTCGCCTTTGGAAACGGCCGATTTGAAGAGGAAGTCCGAGGATTTCCGCCACAAAATCCTAAGAAAAAACCAAGAAATGTGAGTGTAGAATTGTTACAGTCACACTTTGTCTGAATTTTCTTCAAAATTGTTGATTGATTGAGAGACTTATTAAATAAGGTGCAGGCACAGAGAAATAAAAAAGTGCAGCCAAAAAAGGGAAGAAAATGGTTCAAGAAAAGAATAATGAAGAAGAAATGAATGGCTACACCTCTGAAGATGAGTCAAATGCTTCTCAAGAACTTGTCAATGAAGAAATCAAGAACTCGAACACGAAGCGAAAGGCAGAGCTAGTAGAGGATCTGCAACTGATCCACAAAGCCTCTATGCAAGGGTAACTATATTATAATCTCAATCTAATGGAGATAATTAAGGGTTTTAAATTAATGTTTTATGTTTGTTTTTTTCAGAGAAGAAGAGAGAGAATCAATGAGAGATTGAAGATCTTGCAGAATCTTGTTCCCAACGGAACAAAGGTTGACATTAGCACAATGTTGGAAGAAGCTGTGCAATATGTCAAATTTTTGCAGCTTCAAATTAAGGTATAAATTTTATGCAATTTTTACATTATACAATTTGATTTCTTTACATGTTTTATTTATTTATTAATTTTTGTGTGGTTTTTTTTCAGTTGCTGAGCTCTGATAATATGTGGATGTATGCTCCACTTGCTTACAATGGAATGGACATGGGAATCTATGAAAAGCTTTGTTCAAATCTGAGGCAATAGAATCGAGAGTTATATTGCTGAATTTAAACCAAATGAGGCTATATTCTCTTAAAAAGTACATGAAAAAATTTAATTTTTGGGATACCAATTTGGAGGAAGGTCCAATAATAAGTATCCAAATTCATTGGTAATGATTCAAGTGTATAGCTATCCTCTTTGATTATGTAATTTGATCGGCATTTTGGTATAATTTATGTTGAGCATTTTGATAGTATAACTTATGCTGATATAATTTGATCCACAAGTTTCATTAGTATGACATTTCCCTCCTACCAATAGATTAAGAGATCGAATCAACACAACCACAAACGATTAATCATATCAAATTAATTGTTCAAGATGATATATGTTTGATATGCTAACTAGATTGTATTTTACAATAGAAAATGATTAATCATATCAAATTAATTGTTCAAGATGATATATGTTTGATATGCTAACTAGATTGTATTTTACAAAAGAAAAGAAGTTACAAATAAAATATCACGATCTGATTAAGATTAAAATTCTGAACAACAAGAGGCAAACTCAAGTCATATATCTATCTGTCAAACTATGAAATCATACACATAATTATATACTCCCTTTCTCCCATATAATTGGTCACCATTTGACCCAAACAGTTTTAAGAAATGTACTAATAGAGATGGGTTGAAAAGTTAGTGACATATGAGTCCTACTTTTATATATTTTATAATAAAATGTGAGTGAGATTGAGTTAGTCGAATGCATGTGTGCCATCAAAAAAGGTACTCCTCTTTCCCTCATAGTTGAGGCGAAACTTTTCGCCAACGAAAGTTTAAGAAAAGGATATTGAGTGTGTTAAATAAATAGATAAAAAGTAAGAGAAAGAAAAAAATAGAGAGAATAAAGTAGAAAGTGAACAAAATAAGAAAGAGAAAGAAGTCACTATATATGGAAATTACTTCATATGAGGGAATTTTCCGAAATAGAAAAATGGCTCAACTATGAAGAAACGGAGAGAGTAAAAATGAAAATGGCAAATTTTTTGGGGCAGCAAAAGTGGAAATAAGTGACAATTTTTAGGTACAGGGGAAAGGGAGTACTAATTAATAAATTTTAATTAGATGCCAACAAATTCTTAAAGATTAACAATCATGCATAATATAATACTAATAACTAGGGATGTTAATGTAGCCCATGAACCCGTGAGCCATGACACGAATAGCCCGTCAAATTTACAGGTTAGAGCTGAAAATTTCTAGCCCGATAAATTAGAGCCCGATTAGCCCGAGTCTCATTAGGGCCGAGACCAAAACCCGATGGATGCCCGAAAATCCGATAAAATTTCTATCGTTCTATTTGTTTGACTCTAATTCGACATTTCATTGGTTATTTTATAATATAGATTACTAAAAACATAACTTTCAATTATATATATTAAATATATAAATTATATATTAAATTTTTATTAACATAATAATAGATATATACATTAGAAACTTCAAATTCACTATAAAATAATATTTAAATTTCTAAAATATGCTTTAAATTTTTTTTATGTTTATGTTTTATTTTGTATAAATTGTAATATTAATATTTAATCATGTTTATGTTTGAGTTTAAGCATAATATCTCAAATTTATCATAATTAAATATATTACATTTATAAATATACAATTTTACTATTATTTATTGGATTAATGGTTAATTTTATCGGTAGTATCCTTACATTGGCTACCAAAACCGGCTTAGGGTTGGGGTTGAACTTTAAAACCCCAACAAATAAATACCGATTAGCGCATCCGATTAACCACAACCCGAATATGTTGGCCGAAACCGTGGGCTAGCCGATTGACATCCCTATAATAACTATGGGCGATCGAAAGTGAGAAAAAATAATTTACTACAATTAATCCATAATGAAGTCTTAAATATAATTATAATCATGCATAATAGAATATTAATCACTCCAACTGTCAATATTAATTGATGCTTAATGAGTTCGCCATCAACAAGGTGCGAACTGCCCGCACACAAATTGTGGCTCTTTATAACAACTATAGGCAGAACTTTATTCATAACAAGAGCACGATTTTATAATTTGTGGTGTATTTAATTCGATAACGTATATCTAAATAGATGGTAAAATTTTATCAAATTTGAGATATGAAATTAAATTTGAGAAAAATCTAATACTATTGATACGGATCTCATTCGTATCTACCTAAATTTGATATCTATTTAGCTTATATTTAAGATGGGCTGTTTGGGTTTTTTTTTTCTTTTTTTGATCCTTTGGGCTAAGAATTTGCAAAAGCCCAAACTAACTTCGAATTTAATCATTTTTTGCTCCCCTTATCTCGAAGATTATGCTGTACTAGTATGTTATTTTATATAGAAAAGAAGTAAAGAACAATTGGACATAACCAGAAAAATATTTATAAAGGTAATAACAATAACTTAATAATAAAATTAATTTCAACTATTTTTAGCATAGAGATAAGTATAATTTATTGTCTGATTCTTCTTACAAAAATTATTTAGAGGCAAAAACTAAATTAGTAGAGTACTACTAATTTTACACCAATAGTATAAAATTTTAAAAAGGTAAATATATATTTTCAAATTTTTTATTTATAGTTTTAGAGGTCGAAACTAACATCACTCTTTTAATTACAGTATTTATTAGTGCATGATTCACCGTAGTAGTTGTCACCAAATTGCAAAGAAACGTAGAAATTTTCCCTAAAAATGACATAAGATATCACAGCAATAAGCAAATAGTAGTAGTACTATACAAACAAAATATAGTATTTTAGGTGAACCATAAAATAAAAGAGTTAGCTCTCCAGACTCCATTGACCACGGAAATGAAGACCTGTCACAAGTTGATAAGTTATGACTAATCTAGAAGTCAGCATCTTTAATTTCTTATCCCTAATTTTTACCAGAAAATTAATACTAGTAATTACTGACTTTTATTTCTACAAGCAAAAATTAGGCCGAATTTGGGTCGAAAAGTCAATTCTTTATAATTCCCAAGCGATCAAAACTTTACCCATTAATACACATTTATGCACAATTACCAAGAGAATTATATATGGATATTTCTAATTACTTGATATCATAGTTAAGCTTAACTCAAAGCCCATTATAAGACCACGAATTATCTAATCTTATCAAAATTATAACATTAACCTTGTTTATGTATCCCATCACTTTGTCAAGTTAAGTCATGTTATTTAATATACAATACAAATTTAGATAATTTCTTTTATATCAAACAACAATGAAAAAATCATATCTTTCATATCTCTTGACGTAAACCATTTCTTATCTTTTTTACATATCTTCCATATCTATCTTTTTTATCAAACGAGTACAAGTAGCAGGAGTACTATTTTTTTTAGAAAAGGTAATGAATAATGGTTTCTTGTTTAGATGATCACAAAATCATCAATAGAAGAAAGTTTAGTTATTTACAAAATTCAATATTATATGCTTGATCATGTAAATAGTGTACACTAAATTTCTACTATTGGATCTACTATAGTATATTATTCACACGTGTATCAGTAATATAAAAATGATGCATCCCCTTCCCTTTTCATACAAATATATCTTTTCCAAGATGCCAAAATCGTAAGAAACACATTTATTTACGAAACGTTCACTCAAAGTAGATGAATTGTACTCTTCTTTCTCAGCAAAAAGTTAGATACATTGTATATCTATGAGTTAAATAGATCACATTCACAAGTTGGATATATTAAAAAAGATCCAACAATTTTACTAATACATTGAAATTAATTATTTAAAACTATAGAATTGTAAAATTAAGGAGGCGAAGAAGTAAGACCGCGTGTGTGTTTTGACTTGGTCCAACTCAACCTTAGAGTTCACACTCAGTCTTCAGTCATAACTAAGTTGCCCAAATTGTACACCGTCTATCCACTAATACACTCTCTCACACACCACACACACTATTTCCTCATCCTTATCAACTACCTCACCCCACTACCTCATATTTGCGGATCCACAATTCGAATAAATATAGAGAATTTTTTAAAATAATTATACAAACATATTCATATATTAGTTGTATTACGATAACAATATAAAGTAAAAAAATTCACTTTGTAATGAATCACCCATCTTAGGAGCAATTGATTTTTAGATTGAACTTCATTATGATTTTACTATATCGGTGTACAATATGTAATGTCTTTCACATGTGTGTTTTTGAATCTCTATTTTGCAAGTTTGATCAATAAGATTGGGTTGGTCTTATTTTTACGTAATTGAACCTTATTAATATTTTATTGCTCATATATTACGCTTTAACAAATGAGATTGTAATATTCAATTAATATCAACTGATTACATAATCTTATAGTATATTACAATTTCTGTTTTGATTTTGACTATTATATACTTACATTCACAATATATAAACGCATAATAAGTTTATAAATACCATATACTATAGTGAAATTTGTAATTTACCATAGAAGTATCCATAGAGAAATGAATAGTCAACTTGCGGAATCACAACGTGTTCATATAAACATATATGTTTATTAATTTCCTAGTAAAATTGGTAACCATCTCACTTTCCCACCGCTTGTCACGCAACTTCCACTCATTCACCAAACACCCATATATAAAAACTCAACACCACACTCAATTTTTCATATTCAACAACAAAACAATACAAACTTTCTTCCCTTAGCAAAAAGAAAAAACAACACAAAAAATGGCCCTCGAAGCTCTCAACTCTCCCACCACTCCGGCGCCGCCGTCGTTCACCGCCGCCTCCCTCGAGCCGTGGTCCAAGGGCAAGCGGTCGAAGCGCTCCCGCAGCTCCGACCGCCACGATCACCCCACGGAGGAGGAATACCTCGCTCTCTGCCTCATCATGCTTGCCCGCTCATCCACGGCGGCGCCACTCCCTCCGCCGGCGGCGCTGGTCTACAAGTGCTCGGTCTGTAGCAAGGCGTTTGGGTCCTACCAAGCCTTGGGCGGCCACAAAGCCAGCCACCGCAACAAGCTCAGCTCCGGCGCCGGCGCAGACGAGCACTCCACCACCTCCGCCTCCGCCGTCACGTCGACCTCCGGCAGCGGCGGCGGGAGAGTCCACGAGTGCTCCATCTGCCACAAGTGCTTCCCAGCGGCCAGGCCTTGGGCGGCCACAAGCGCTGCCACTACGAGGGCGGAAGCAGCGTGGTCAGCTCGTCGGAGGGAGTGGGGTCCACCGTCACCCACCGCGATTTCGACCTGAATTTGCCGCCGTTCCCGGAATTCTGGCAGAGATTCGGAGGCGAGGACGAAGTCGAAAGCCCGCACCCGGCGAAGAAGGCGCGGCTGTCGCCGGCGAAGTTGGAATTGGTCTGAAGAATCTTTATAGAATAGTGAAATTATTAGGGAAAGGTTGATTTTTTTTATTTTTTATTTTTATTTTTTTTTATAATTTTGTTTGGTGGTGGAAATTGTTTGTAAATGGAAGTGGGGAATCATTGCTGATTATTTATTGATTCTTTGATTTATTGCAATACAATAAATTGTTTTGATTAAATGATGATAATGTTTAAAGTTTTCAAGTTGAGTTACAAAATTGACATTGTCAATAAGAGACTAATCTTGGATAAATTAGACTTCAAATAGTGGTCCAATCGATATTATCCGAAAATTAATTCATTTTACTTTTCTTTTGAATATAAATTATTTTAACATAATCAATTGGCATAAGCAAAAATTATTGTACAGAACTTGTATAACCTGTAGATAGGGAACTTAGTTTAAAGGTGATTAATAATTTAATATGACCTGTGGCTATCATTTCTCATTACTTTTCACGTTCTTCACGTTTTATACACTAGACTAGCCACGTTTCAAATTCTCAATATCAATATTTGGATGTTGTGAGAGAAAAGGAGATATTCATGTTAACTTTTACAAAGCATTTCAAACATATTTTTCAAGCCAGTTGGTAAAGAAGCTTCTTCTCGTTGTTAATTTTATATTACATGTGTAAAAGCCTCTCCATGAATTGATTAGTTTCTATTACAAAGTATACTCATGAGGTCAAATTAATAATGCATTTACTGGTTATAATAAGTTATAAGTAACAAAAGGCGTTACTTGAATTTGGCAAAATTGGGACAATTAAATTAAATAAAGGAAATCGTAGTTTCTTGCTACGTTGTTGTCAGTGAAACTCATAAAAGTCTATCAGAAAAAATAGTTTCAATCATGTGAAAGTATATCTAGGTGATATGGTTCATGTTAACTTTTGTATTAACGGCATTTGATCTTATTTAGGGCAGGTAGTTCGGTCACGGTTAGTCGGTTAACCGATGACCAACCATTTATCACATTTTCTTAACCGATAACCAAAATTCGTTATCTGTCGGCTCCGTTCCAAAAGAAAGGTGTCTTTCGGTTATCGGTTCGGTTCGGCCAATCGGTTAAACCGATGGAACCGATTGGAACCGAATTACACATTTAATATTTATTTTTATTAAGTATATTCTAAATAGGTTGTTTTTATTTTTTAAATTTCTAATACAAAGCACCTACATAATTTTTTCTACAAATTTAAATACCAAAAACTCAATGCAATGCTAAATGGTGGTGGCTAGGATGAGAATTTTCGTATGCGATTGATACCTATGAACTGCATATATATATATTTTTTAATAATTCGGTTCCGGTTCGTTAACCGGAACCGAACCGAACCTTATTCGGTTAGAACCGAACCGAACCGAGCCAATTCGGTTTCGTTTCGTGCTTCAATCTCGTTACTTTTGTGCTCGTTAACGGTGTCGGTTCGGGTTCTAACCGAACCGACCAATTACCTCACCTAATCTTATTTCGTAGGATTTGATATCATATAAAACTATCATTAATTTATACTTAATTTAGTAAGTAAACAAATGAAGGGGAGAGGAGTGGGATTCAAGTCTATTAAGATACCAAAATCATAATGGTTTGCTACTATAGCATTTACTTAGTCGGCACCACCCACCACGTAGCAAATATATATATTTAATGTTGCCTTTTGTGGTCCAAATGGCTATATACAATATTATGCATAAACACACGTTAAAAGTGAAAGCTAATGTAGGCCAACCAAATGGAAACACAAATTTATCATAAGAGATTTAGTGTCAAACTCTTTTATGTCGTGTTGCATTCATAAATGAATTATTAAATTTATGTTTAAAATAGAACTTATCATAATAAATACTCCAATTAATAAAATATTTGAAATTTTAAAATATTAGTATATTTTACTACTAGTTTTTTAATATAGGGAGCGGGAGTGTTATATTCTAACTTATAACTTAATTGTTTAACTACAACTAAATAATAGCCATTAGATATTCAAATTAAGGGCTTAGGTCATCAATCCTAAATGCCCAATACGATCAACGTAAAAGCGTCAATAAGGCTATAGGATTAATTCCAAAAATATCAATAGGGGTATTAATGTCAATTAACTACATGTTTAGTTATAACTAACTTTTAAAAAACCCTCAAAACTTTAAGTTCATATAGCATATATATCAAATTAAAGATAATTTCATAAGGATTCAATGATATCCTACATGCATATGTTCGAATCAAAATTTGAAAAAAATTCGAAATTTTTTAAATGCAGTAAAAACGTCAACATACTATATAAAATATGTCAATATAATACATGTAAAATGTCAATATAAGCTTAATAATCTGAAGCATTGTCGATATTCTCAAAGCCTTGTGTTGATATTTTTGAAACATATATTGACATTTTCATCAAAAACCCCAATTGGAGTTTTTTATCTTTTTTATTTTATTAATAAAAACGAAAATTACACGCTGGCAAATTATAGCCCACACGTTTTCTAAAATCCTATGATCTTAAATTAGTTGTAGTTAGCAATTAAATAATGAGTTAGAATTGATCACTCCCTACGCTCCTAGGGAGTGCACTATATTATAAAGTGAACGACTTACAAATGAGAAAAAACATTGTGCGTGGGGTGGTGGGCAAAGAAGTTGAAAGTTAATCTGATCTCTATTGCAATAAATATACAATTACATAAAAATCTAAAAGAGATAAACTGAACCAAGAAAATTTGTAGGATATGTTTAATTCTGTGTTACTAAAGCTGATTAGCGTTGTTTGGTAAGAAAATGTAGGACCATTTAGAGAACAATGCATATTCACATATATATTTGATGGAAAATGAAGATGATTAAGTGTGTACAATCAACCTAGTCGACAACCCCAAATTAGGATCGGAGATGCTTCAACTGACCTTCGATCGAGCATAAAAAACCGCTATCTAAGATACTATTTGACCTACCATGTTAGCTGTAAGTCAGGATCAGCATGTTAGGTTTTATTTGAGAAGCTTTCTTGTGAACATTGAACCTGCATTACTTGGACTTTTAAGCTCCAATTTATCACCTGCCATCACACCTTATGTTAGGGAGAGGATACTAGAGAACTAGTTCTGGTTGAGTAGAATGGTTTACAGATGAACCGGCGATGTTAACAAGGAAGGAACGTGTATTCTAACCTGTAAGGGTACGAATATTGTTGAGAACAATTCTTTGCATTGCTCTAGCAAACCATGCTCTCTTGCACTTAACTTGGAAATGTCTGTTGCCAGTGAGTTCATCCGCTCCACCTATTGAGGCATAGGAATTAAAACCCAATTCCAGAAGGAGACGTTTAGACAGTAGACCAAATTAAGCAGTTTTTCTTGAAGTTCAGTCACTCTTAAGATTTTTCAATTTCAATTGATCTTCAAATGTTTCTTTATTTTTTACAACTCTATATTGCAAAGAGTAATGGCAACCAGAAAGGAAAGTAATGTGAAGCATGGTTTGGTTCAAGTGGTAGAATCATTAAATCAAAACATTAAAAGCATGTGATGTTATGAACTAAATGAAGAAGTGAATTATTTAGTTAGTTGCAGATTACGCCAAAGCACCAATAGTCATTATAGCATCAGTTATTACTCACTTGGGAATGAGTAATTACACACACCTTATAGCAGACATAGTAGATGGAGTCATAAAGCAAAGTAGCAGATTCAGTAACTACCATGTTTTATATTGACTTGTCAAAATCCGACGAGTAGGTATTGGTATTATACTACCTCAATTACCCCAAATGGAGATATATATAAACTTCGGTTGAGATTCAATACCTTCAACTGTAAAGAGTAAATTGAAGATTCCATTGCTTGCATAACGTCAACAGCTGAATATATTGCTTCTTGAACTTCATGAACATCAGCCTGAAAATGTTGAATAAGAACGAAAATGTCCTTAGTTACGTGTTAAGCTATCCAAATCGGAAGAAATGAATGATGCATTTGTCAGGAGAAAAGCTATCATACCCTGGCACCATCAACAATAGGAAGACGGACAGTGCTAGCTTCTAACGCTTTTATAGCACCAGAAACTGAATTCCAGTAATCTCTATCTAGCAGATTCAATCTCTCCAAATGTGGCAGCTGTGTCCAATGAAGCATTTTAAACACTTTGGCAAGTATTACAATTTGTAACCAAGTTCAATTAAGATTCCAGAAAAAGTAAAGAATCTACAGACATATGTATATATACTGAAATCAAATCCAACGGTATTAGAGGTTAGTTAGAGGAAGGAGCGGGAAAAGTCTTACTTGTTCCTTTAACATTGAATAAAGCTTCAAATACATTCTCAACGTTTGTAGTTCAATCCTCTTGGACATAACAGAGTGCTGCAATTTCGAAGTGTTCACCCAAGCATTGTAGAGGTTTCTCTGATGATGTGAAAAGGAACAGAAAGATATGAAAATAGTTTCCCTCAAATGCCCACTAAAGAAATGCAAATAAGAACCAATTAAAGTATCGGACGGTTAGTCGAATAAGATTTCGATGTTGGGACATAAATCAATGATAAGAGAAAACTGGTCTAGTTAAGACACTGTCATCAAGCCGTAAGAAGTAATATAGCTAACTTATGAAGTGTAAAAACTAAATAATGCACAATTCCAAGCCCAACAAATCCTAATTGATTCTAAATGAAACTCTAAACAACTTGAAAACAGATTAATTTTTTTGGGTTTGGCGCCAGCAAAGAAAGTGAAATTAATATGCCAAAAGATTTTAATTTTTCATTTCAACCGACATGACAGATACATCAGCAGGGTGAAAATACTTCAAAATATTTCAGACTTGAGACAAAATAATTCATGTTAATTACTCTTAGAAACAACCACATTTAGTAATCCCTCTAACTCTCATAAATGTTGTTCAATACAGATACGTTTATCAGCCGATTAAATGCTCTACTAACTGAACTCAAATTGTATCTAGTTTCCCACAAGAGTCTCCCTATTTGCATTAGTTCTCTATCAAAGCCATCATACAGATACGTTTAAAACACTCTCTTTTCCCATCATACGTGCACAATGAAAACTAATCAAAGTAAAAATTTTGTTACCCTTCCCTACTGGAAACTACTATGAATTAATAAATATACCCGCGTAGGCTTAGAAAATTTCATATAGAGATCACCGACTTATGGAACTCAAGGACCCGAAGTGAATATAAATAATAGACAAGTTGTTGGTGTTGCCATAACTTTCTGACAATTACCAAATTTAAACAAGAAACAGTGTGCTGAACATAAATCATCTGTAACTGTCAACTATGTTATAGAGCAACACATTTCTGAAAATAGTTATCTACTAGTAATAAATTAACTTCTAATAGTTTGATGCACTTACTTTAATAGTAGAGAACTAAAACCTACCTTCAAATATCAAAGACTAAGTTTTGTCCTGCTCAAGTTAAGGCCTAATAAGGCCAGAACAAAGGTCAACTTCAATAGCATCTAATTTGTCACTCTGTAATATCGAGTTCCTTTAATTACCTAGCAAATTATGCTTACTTTCACAATATTTAATTCTTAATTATGAGGATCATTTGCAGCATATAACGCAAACCATGCACTAATATTCTCATGACAATTGAAAATGAAATGTAACATGGTTGAACTTCTACTTATTTTTATAGCATTAAGAGTGTTGGGAGCAAGTTAGTACCTCGGCTGCATGTTTTTGCACCAAAAGGGTATTCTCTACCTTTGCATTTGTTAATCGCCACTGCAACTGCCGGTTATAAAGCATCCTCAAGTCATGCGCATCAGCTATTCGACTTTCTCCGAACTTTCCTCTCCTCAATTCAATGGGAAAGCTAATCAAAGACGGTGTACTGACCATGTTATTGTCGTTCATCACACTCCCTGTGCCATTTCTAGCCCTTATTGGACTAGCCATGCTCCTCAAGAGAGCACCACTCCCGAAGTCATGGCCCTACTTGGTGAAGCTGCTCTGCTAACACCTCGAAGTGGCGAATGGCCCCTATTAGCATAGACGTCCCGCGGTGATGACACAGGGCTTTCATTTTGAACCTTCTTTGCCACGATTAATTTGGCTGAGCCCGTCATTCTGCTAGAGGCACTGTTTGATAAGGGTGAGACAGGATCTACTACTTTCTGAACTCGGTGGGTAGCCTCTTGCCAACTTCTTGCCGGTAAAATCCTCCACGCGGCCAGTTGCATCGGTGCCCTCGGAAGAGACGCTCTCAACATCGGAATTCAACGAACCTCCTAATCCCGATCGACCTTCGTCGATAACTGCTGGATCCTCAATTTCTCTATTCTCAAGCGTATTCACAGATTTTCTCAATCCCGAAATAGCAGGGTTGGATCGGTTCCATTTCGCTCTGTCGGTACCGTAATCCAAGCTTCGATTCGGATTCTCGCTGCGTAATCTCCCAGGCCACAGATGTCGCTGCTGTTCAATCGGCCTCGGGGTGTCTCTATCCTTTGCCGTTCGATCTCTCACAGGAGAGACCCCTGATTTCCGCCTCTCCGGCGTTCCCTTCCTCGGAGGCGGCTTCTCCTTACACACCGGCAATGAATACGATTGCCCCTGAAACGACACCGATAATCTCCGCACCGACTTCACCAGCATTTTCTCCGCAAAGGTCGGCGTCGCCGCCGCTGCCAACGGCCGCCGTCTCTCCTCAGAAACCGCCCGCGGTTGAGTCCTCGGGTGGCCATTGCGGGCGCCTCTGCCTCCGAGCATCGGAGATATGGACCTCCTCGGCGGAATTGGCGATCCGGAAGCGACGGAGGACGACACCGAGGAATGGAGGAGGAGGAGGAGGAGGACGTCGAGAGAGACAAGTAGCGCGAGGTGACTTCGCGTGCCTGGGGCGGCGCGGGGCGCATTGTCGGAGTCGGACGGCAGCAACGGCGGCCGTTTCGATTCTGCGACGGCCGCTGCTTCGGAGTGGATGCAGCGGCGGTTACCATTTCACATCGTCAGCTGATTCAGCTCAATTACCGCACTGCTCCGAACCCTAATTTCACTACAAAATCGATTAATCGTCGAAACCCTGCGTCTCCGATATGATTTTGGGGAATTAGGAGTTTTAGAGAGAAGACGCGAAGTGGGTTTGATGAGTGGTTAGAGAGAGATGGAGATCATATGACCGTTGCTATAGCGCCGCGAATATATATATTTCCACATTATATTTTTATCAATATTAATATTTGCTATAATTAATGCGCGATCGAGGTTTTGGAGCATAACTGTCGTGTACTGTGTGAGTGTGTGAGACAGAGATTAAATATTTAAATAATTAGATTCACAAATGAATGGGGTCGATTAATCTAAGTTTAGTAATATGCATTCACTTATGCAATAGGGGCCAATAGAAATTATTTTGGTAATAAATGAATAGCAAATTTAAAGTTGCTAACTACAAACGTATAAAGCTTCAAAATTTTAAATTTATAACACTCACCGATAATTGGCAAATCATTTATTATAAGGAACACACAATTTGAATTTTCCAAATCATAAAAAGTTAAAAGCCAATATAAGGAAAGTGAATTTAAATAAATTTTTTATCAAAAAATGTATAATCGGGGGCTGACAAAGAAAAATATTACTCTACTAAATCTGATTTTAAAAATAATATAAAAAATCATATCAATATTATATTTAATGCATTTAAAATTAGCAGTAATATATTCCCATTACTTCTTCACAATTGATTTGCATTTATGTTAATTTAGTAAGGGCTAGGGATAATTTCGGACAATATAAAAATGAATAAACGACACGCTAATATGATGTGTTCGCCAATGCATATAATGTGACTCTTAACAAATGGAATGCATCTTTCGGTAAAATATTTGAATACGTACTTACATATAAACGATCCCAATAGATTTAAATTTTACCTCATTTGCGGAACTTTTCATGCGAATCAAAGTTCAATAACTAACAACAATAAAAAGGAATAACTAACAACAACAAAAAGGAAGTATCTTATTCGAAGCTTAATGCTTGGACTTATATTAGATTCTAATAAGAGTAATTTATTAGTTTCATTAAGTTGCTCTAACAACTTTGTTTCAACAACATTAGCACAACATATCTTCATTTCGGAAATATGAATGGGATTTTTAATTGACGAATATAACATTTGAACTAAATAAGGACAGCTTGATTATGAGGGTTCGTTTGAAATGATTATTAAGATTTATGGGTTCTTTTCTTATTTTATTTTTTTCTCTGAAGATTGTGTTTCAAATTTTAGTTTTTAGATAAACTGGTCAAAAATATAGCTAGAATAACTCTACTATTGTTTACAATGTTAACTTAGTTACTACTTATAGTTTTTCTATTAAAATACGATTTTTTTGTTCCCTAAAGCGAAAAAACTAAAGCCAAAATAATATTCACAATTTCTAATAATAAATTCGGTAGCAAAAGTTGTTTTTTTTTTCAAGTGAAATAATCAAATTTGTCTCTCTACATGTTTTTGCTAGATTTAATTATCTCCAGTTGTAGGGACTAGGGATGAATAAATAAATAAAACACAACATAATTATGAAGAAATGAGAATATTTTTGAGAATGCATGTCTACTAATTAAAGATAAAAGCATGGCTGCAAGTATGCAACTTCAGTGATCTACATGAGTACTCTATTATTTTATTTATTCCTTTTCCCCTCAATGGATACATATATGATTATAGGAAAGAAAAAAAAATCAAGAATAAGGATTAGTTTATTACTACTATAATGGAATAATTAGGATTTCAAAAAGATAAAAAAAAAAAAAAAAAAAAAAAACTGCTGGTGTACTGATTAAAATTTTGACCCAATTTGCATTATTTAACTAATTATAGACTAGTCATTAGCTAGAACCTTAAATAAAGGCAAACAACTTCTTGGATAAATCAATTTTGCTAGTAAAAAAAGTATGACCATCATATTTCAGAGAAATTCTTTTTTTCTTTTTAAGATACCAACTTTGAGTTCTAATTAATCTACACGCTTTATGCAAGTACGAAGTTATTAATTCTATTATAATTACTAATTATGATAATATGGGTAAACTTAAACAAATGCAAAGCCATAAGATTTTGTTAAGAAATAATTAACATCCAAACCCAACATGAAAGCAACTTTTGAATGGTAGAACTATTGAAAACTGAGACCTAAACCTTATTTTAATGGGCAGATATTAGTTCACCAATCTATATCTAAAATATGGTAAAAAAAATAAAATAAAAAGAGAGGAAAATTTGAAAAAATAAAATTCTTTCTTTAAAAATTTCTCTATATGGATAAGGTCAAGTTATGGATAAACAACTTGCATTTAATAGTTAGTAGTAATATATATATTACTCCCTTATGTTTAAATTTTGCCCGAATTTTATTTGATCCGTCTATGAAATGTTATTATAAAACAAAAAGATATAAAGTGGGACCTACATTTGCCTAATTTTTTTCATTCGTTTTTCTTCTCATTTCTTAAAACCCGTGTCAAGTCATATTTGGACAACATTTCGTTGGGATAGAGTACCATTAATTCAAAATCCGATACACGTGTATTTTATTGTTTTCGGTAACTATAATTACCTGGTATGATAATGTGATTTTGTAACAAGTTTTACCTAATACATTACTCAAATATATAATAAATAGTGTTTGTGCAGTTTTTCAATTCCAACCCTTTTTAAATAACGACTTATTTGGACTTAAATTAAATCATTTTAATAATTATAGATCTATACAGGTATATAAAAGGGAGTTTTTGGAGATTTTGAATAATCATTTTATCTTGGGGGATGTAAATGCAATCAATATAAAATTAAGAAATTAATTCTAATAAATATATAATCATACTTAGTTTGTTTTCTGGAGATTAGTTTCTCATGTTTCATATATACGTGAGTGTAGCATGATCTCATAGAAACACCTACTTCCGGTGCCTAATTATTTCCTCCCTACTTTTGCGACATGATGCATTGGATGGTTCCGCAGTTCGCAAGTCAATCGAAGCCGACCTAGCCAACCGGAAATTTTGTGAAAATCGAAGACTGATTGCTGTAAGTTAATCAAAAGCATTGATGCGTTTCATTAAATCAAAGCCAATAATCACTAAATTTGCTTGTTGAGTTTTATCTAATTTGGTAATTAGAGTAGTATACAATAACTACTCTTACTAAATTTATATTTGATTTTGGTGAAATTAACAGTATTTGTTTTGGATTTGCTTCTTATTGATGTTTTTGGTTACGTTCATGGAATCATTTATGCTATATATATTCTCACCAAGACATATTCACCTTTCTCTCCCATTCCCAGGTAAATAAACTCACCAGTAGACATATTCACCTCTCTCCCATTCCCAGGTAAATAAATACTTTTATTTCTATTGTCACTTTGATTGATGTTAATTTGTAGTCTTAAAGCTTTATCTTCTTGATTTGGATGGCTAGGGAAGCCTCCACAAAATCATGGTGTGAAGTGTTCGATTATGTATCTTCAGGATCTACGTATCTTATCTTTCTTCTACGGATGATCCGTTTAATACATATTGATTATTGATTTTGTGCATTGTAGACTGATTTTGTTCTTTATTTTGTTGTTGTTTTAGGTAAGGCAGACTGACATTACCTACGAATCTTTGAAAAGTACGAATTGTGAATTGAAGGTTTTAATTTATAATGATGAGATTGATTTTAATTTTAAAGTTAATGTAGTGTACAAAGAATTTTTAAAAATGATGAGTAATTTTCCATTGTACATTTAATTCTTTATATTGATAGATTTTTATCTTCCTACTCAATGATTTATTATTTAAACATTATATCATGTGATTTGTTTCAAGTTTATTATGCTTCAATGTTGATTTGTATAGATTTTTTATTCTCATATGAATAAAATTAATTTATTTAATTAATTTAAAATTGAAAATTAATGTTTTAAAAATATATTTATCTTTATTCCTTTTTGGGGTGTCCACTATAAGTGATTTATTTCTATTTTTAAGAAAAAGTCATTTCTCTTACTTTATTTTCCACCAACTTTATTCTCTTCTCTTCTACTTTTCCCTCTCTCATACTTTTACTCTCTCCACTTTAACTTATTTAAATACCATTCCTTAAATCGCTACCCAAAAGAAGTAGGTCACTTATCTTGGGACGGAGGGAATACTACAAACTTATTATATTAGCAAAATAAAATATGAAAATGAAATTTAATTAATAGAATATTAATGATATCAAGCATGGCATGGAACGGCCACCATTGATCTATAAAGCTATCGCATCTCCACCGTCGATAGATTCTGTGGATTCTGCTGCAAGAAAATTATAGTTTAACTTGCTCCTCAACTTTAATTCTTTAAGTCCTTTTATTTCCAATACTCGATCAATGAAACAAGTGATAAAGATATTATCTGTCTTGAAATATAATTATATTGATCGTAGGAAAAGTTCTTGATTAGGACTGGTTACTGCGCTAATTACTTTGCAATCAAAAGTTGAAATTAGAATATAATTAGTCTTTGAATAAATTTCAACCTCAATTAATGCTATTTTTTGGGCAAAAGACAAAGTTCCGAATTTAAATGCATGGTGAATATTGTTTTTGCATGTACATATAGAATTTAAATGGTGGATGCATCCACTCATGTTTAAAATGAAATTCAAATTGAAAATAGCCACCATGATTTATTAAAATTAATAATCACAATTAGAGTGGATGCACCATCCATGTTTTTACACAATTAAGTAAAGCCATAATAAAGCCTGTTATTTACAAAAGAAAATGAAGAAGCTCAGTTGTCAAAGGGAAAAAACATGAAAAGATATGAGATATTGATTAAGATCAGGTATTTACTTTTAATCAAAAAGAGCAAATTCCACATGCACAAAGAGTGACAAAGCCATCATTTGCAAGCTAAGTCTCAAAAGCAAAATGAGTGAGTCCTCTTTTAGTGTGCGCTTCTATGGCCTATCCCTATTCTTCCCATTGCTTTGTTACGGACCCACACTTTCTCCATTGTAGGTTGAGGGTATACAAGTCATTCTCTTCAATGCACAAATTATGTTCTAACGCATACACAAATTCAACGATAAATAATGGGATACGGAAGAGTGAACGACATTCAGCGCGTACACAGGGTGCGACAAATAATCACATAGCGTGGAGTTATAGTCATAGCAGTGATAAAATAGGCTGTGCAATATGAATATTGGATAATGGGATGTGTAAGAGTGAGGAATAAATTATGAAGTATGAATGTTGGATAATGGCTTAGTGGATAATGAAAATTTGGAGTGCAAACTGTATGAACAGAGATGGTATTTAATTTGTCCCCATTTAGACTAGTGATGTAGCATGTGTAAATTTGACATGATTATTTATTTTCTTCTCTAGGAACAGAATCTCTTGATTCATTATTGTTGGCTGTATAGATGCCCTAATTGGTAAAAATGAGGTTGAAGTTGAAAGCATGTTCACTCTCATGGAAAGCTGTCAGCTCAAAGAGGATTCCCATTTCACCTTCTGTCTGTTTCAGTGGTTGTTACGGTTAACTCTATCACATAATAATGAGCAAAGAGAATACTTCTAGGTCACTCCTCCGAGGCAAAACGTTTTAACAACTAAGCTACATTTCATCATTTCCACAATGTTTAAGAACAACACCTACACATAGCATCATCGCAAAACTATACGAGGCAGTGAAGGGGTAATAGGCCCTTCAACCTTAAGGCATGGTGGCCAATGACTAAAGTGATGGAATATGAAGAGAGATTCAATGGAAAATGGTCCAATTTGTTCTCTTTTCTAGAAACTTATCCTTCACTTTCAATGTCTAGGGACAAAGAATAGAAGGAATTGTAGGGACACACATGAATTCCTATCACAATCACAACCAGAACTACTTTATTAATGAGGACAGAGAAAGATATTTCTACAGACACATATATACACACACTGATTAAGTGCAATATGGTTGTTTAAGGGATAAATGCAAACACTGATTAAGGTTGTAACAATACACATATCTGACACAAATGTTACATTGAGAAAATATGCAAAGGAAACACCAGAGAGAATATCTTCTTGAAACTACATAGTTATTAGTACATCATTTCTCAGTGGAAGTGGTATTATTAGCAATGAGGAGAAAGTGTTAGCCGCCGTGTTGTGGTTTACCAGGAGCAGGTGGGATATAGGGCATTAGAGGAGTACCGTGCTGGATGGGTCCGTGTCTTATTGAAGCCTTCGAGTTTGGGACTGGATCAATGGGCGGTAATCCTCCAGACTGAAACGATCTTCATCTTCGTCTGGTGTAGGAGGATGCCTATTCTCCTTAAGCTTCCTGCTTTTCAGTACCAATGCCATAGCATTGCTCCCTCTTGAAACCATACCTTGAATCATGATAAGATCAAAAATATGTTGAGGAAAATCATATGGATTAGGGCAAACATCAAGCAATAGCGAGGTGAAAATTCATCTTCAATACTAGATTAACTTGATGTGCTTTATCTATATGTGCATTATATACGTCTCTAAAAGAAAATAAATATATATTCTAGCAAAAAGATCAAATTTTTCACATAAAAAACCGTCAAGAAGAGCTTCTGTGGTCAATGAAGACCATAAATTTATGATATCAAAAGCATAAATTTCATTATTTTGAGGTAGATAAAGATTGATGGGATTGAGGAATTTTAAGTAATTGTTAATATACAGTAAAATTGAAATCCATATTTCAAAAATCCTTCCAAAATGTTACCTCAAAGCTCTAAATTTTAAACTCCAGCTATCAGATTCCATCAAAATAATTCTGCAAACATAAATTATGTCTCGAATTCTATTTTTTTATGCTGTGTTTACTTTCAATGATTAACAATGATAACTGACTAAGAAAATGATTTTACCAATAAGATTAATAATTAGATATTCGATTCAAATAATTAATTGATTGCAATATCTGTTATCAAAATTAAACCATGCACCCAATCATTTTTTAAACAAAACTTTGCATTTACATGATCACCAAATTGCATATATTTTATCCAAAACGTTGCATGCAGAGACAATCAAATTTCCCAACAATCAAAAAGCATCACTAATCCGGATTATAACTTTAAATTCATTAATTCCCTTATCCAACAAAGCAAGTACTTTATTATCTATAGATTTTGGTAGATTAATTTTTTAATGCAAAAAAAATTATATAAAAAAAGAAAAAATATCAGACAAAAGTTACCTGGATTTGAGCTCAATTTTTCTCCACAAGAAAATCCATGGTAAACAAAAGCAGCTGTCCCAATCAACAAGAGCAAACACAAGAATCCAAAACCTCTATTTCAAAAACAGAAAAAAAAGTTTTCTCGACACGAAAATGCCAAAAAAAGGAGAAATTGCAGAAATTACAGAGAAAGAAACAAAGAAGCAGCCCCGACTTATATAACAAACTCAACCCATTTACAAATTTCTCTCGATTTCTTCTTCGATTCAGTCGACCGCGAAATCCGTAGAGATAAGGAGAAACAGCCCATACCCTAAAATTAATGAATACAGCAACAAAAATTGGGAGCGAAATAGCAATCGTGATAAATGATCATGTGAGCTTTCGCTGTCTATGGGATTTAATTTTCCTCAATTTTGCTGCACAAATTTGCAGAGGTGTAAATGTGTGAGGTGAAGGAATTCAATGCAAGATTGGTGTTTTGATAAAATACAACATGGCTATTTATTTCAACCACATTAAATCATGTTTAAAAATTATCTTTATCTTGGAGGATGTTGGGCTTGCATGTGGACTTGGCATTTTGCCATAGAGTAGAATTGAGGCAAATTTAATAAAATTGAAGAAGAATGAAGATAAAAACATAAAGAAACAAGGTTATTATGTAATCATCATATAGGAAGATAGAGTGAATTTGTAAAGCCTTTAAAGGTCAGACAAAAATAATTTCAGATGCTGAAAACTAAGAATAATAAAAGAAACCAAGAGAAGGTAATTGCAGCATCCCAAGAATGGGAAAGGGTTTTTTGATTCCAACAAACATACAGTTGGAGAGCCACCATAACATCATACATTAGCCATCTCCAGTATCCCTTCTACATAAAGAAAAAACCCAAAAAGAGAAACCTATGTTTGAGTGTAGGGAGAAACATCATAGGACATTTACATGAAGATATTCACAAATTCTCCAATGAACAAGAGAAAATAGGATACCGAGTACTGTATAAGACAGCAAAATGGTATGATCTTCACAGCTCACACACACTGCATATGCATGTTGTTCAAAAGTCCAAAGCAGGAGCAGGTTAATTAAGATCAGGGCAAAGCAAGGAGGAGCACTGCGCCCACTGGAACCTCCACGAACGCCCTTTCTGCTTCTGGCGAGGTCTGCCTCGTTCCTCTTCAGCAAGTCCCATAAGATATGGACATCCTCGTACTCACATGTCCTCACGTCTTTGTGAAGTTTAATGAGCCCTGAAAGATGCCAAAACGACGCTAGGTATTTAGAAATAGCTTATATCTAGTGCAATCAATATACAAAGCTAATGTAACCACATTACACAGAATGAGAGAAAAATGGCATCTTTGATTTTACAAGAAGCAAAATTTGAAAGAACTAATTATGTCACAATTGTGCAATCTGTTTATGATAATAACTATGCTAATTTCACTCCTCTTGCCTTACTCCACCTTCCTCTACTTTAGGCATCAATTCACTGTTGGGAGTTCCATGCCATAGTTAAAAGTGATGATACAGAGTTAAGCTCAATGAAGTTGAAGTGATGATACAGAGTTACTCTATTTGACAATAACTAACAACTCCATCATTCATCTATTCTTCATTTTAACATTTTTTATTTTTCCCCACTTTTAATCAAATTGGCTCCTCCTTAAATCAATTTACACCTACAAGCTACAACTAAACTATTTGAACTATTAATATTCTACATGCTCAATTTTGAAATAAATAAGAAAATAGGAGTAAAGGGAAGAACTTGGGGAATTCCTAAATCAGAGAAGATTAAACCCTCGATAGCAACAGAATTTCATGAAAATTGAAAATTGGAAACAAACCTGTTTTACGAAATCCAAACCTTCTGGAGACTCTGCCCCAAACTTTCCGCATCGGAATCACCATTTTCTCCCACCAAATCACCTCCGTCATGACCATCTCAGTCTCAGATCAAATCAAACACACTCCACTCCACAAAACCCCTGAAAAGTATTCAAAAAATTTTAATCAAACTAACCGAAACAACATCGCAATCTCAACCAACCTCACGCACAAACAAACCTCTGCGTGTGTGTACGGAAATTGGCCCCTCTGAATGAGAGGAGAGATGGAGCCTGGAGGATTGAATAAATGGTGATTGATAGCAGCCTGAATTGGTTTCCCGTTAGATTTCATTCATATAACTGCAATGGGGGACGCGTGTCATGTGTGAGTGGTGGGGCAGATATTTCCTGCACCTAGTGTCCACGTGGAGGCCAGAGGTTGGGAAGCGTCGATATCGTTTGTGGACCTGTGTTAGTTTAAGGCCGCCCATTGCCGTCACTGCCATCGTGCTTTCAATTTCATAATTCTATAATATATTTATGGTTCTCATAATTTTATTTTTTATATATAGCGGTATTAAAGAAGAGCTTTTAATTGGTCATGTAGTTGACAAATTTGACATGTTTATCCCTACAGAAAGAGAGATACTTATGTCATCACCATTTTTTTATTTTTTAGTAATTGTTATTATTCGTCAATTTTATTTTTGTACATTTTAGTTTAATTTTTCAATGAATATTTGATTAGTGGCAAAGAGAAACCGCCCAAGGCCCAAAATAGTTATTTCTTCGCAAGCCCAAGATGAAGCCCTGTTTTCGAATTCTGACGCACCATTGTTGTCCGTACAATCAACCCAGAATAAAAAAGAAAAAGAAAAAGAAAAAATAAAAATACTATCAGCTGCAAAAACGAAATCTCCACCGGAGAATCCAAGCTTGTGATGTCGCAAGCTAGAGTGTACACTGACGTGAACGTTCATCGGCCTCGCCAATACTGGGATTATGAGTCTCTCGCCGTTCAATGGGGTATTTCATTGCCGCTCTTCTATTTTTTGCCCAATTTTTGTGCAACTTTTCTACTACTATTATTTATGAGTTATAATTCATAGTTGATACATAAATTTATGATTGAAAGTTAAATGTTGAGTTAATTTTAGTTGGAGGTGTTTGTGAATGATTTGATTGAGATGTATGGTTTTGTATGCACATAATCATACATCTCGTTTTTTTTTTCATTCATACTTGCCTTAGATTGATTGAGCATATGAATAAGGTTTTTTGGTCACATAAGTTACTAATTCCGGCTGGAGTTGATTAGAATGTTGCCGGGCAGTTAAAAATTGGACATATGTAGTAGCAACAGAGTGTTTGTTTTGGTCTCTTTCGAGCTTTAGCTGCTGTAAACTACTAGTAGTTGTTTTAGCTTGTTATAGGCCGGATATAAGGAGGTTAATACGTTAAGCACAACTCGTTCGTGTTGTTTTTGCTGTGTTTTATGATAATATCCTTTTGTATTTAAGTGTTGCTTTTAGATGTTTTTTGTTGTTTCGGTTACATGATTGTGCTTTCTGGTTTATTTAGAGATCAAGATGATTATGAAGTTGTTCGAAAAGTGGGGAGGGGAAAATATAGTGAGGTCTTCGAAGGTATAAATGTGGCAAATAATGAAAGGTGCGTCATCAAAATTCTCAAACCAGTCAAGAAGAAGAAGGTAATTTTGTATTTTTTTTGTCGGGTGCCGGTAAAGGGAAGAATGTTGATGGAATTTTTAGTTAGGTGCCTACTTAGGTTTCAGTATTATGCATAAACTCTCTACAGTGGTCATATATCTGCATCATGTTATCTCTTTTAATGTATTTTATACATGTCCTGTTATAGCTTTATTGAGAACTACATGGAGATCTTCTTTGAAATTTATTAATTACATTAGTTTGGGTCCTCCAAGACGGATAGTTCCTTTTGCCTTATGCTATATAAAACATTTGTTGCAAGGATTATTTTTTGGAACTTCATTTAGTTTAACTTTGGGGCTGAAAGAACTAAGAAGTTCAAATATCAGTATGCAACTTCTTTGTAGACAAAATTCTTTAAATTTGATGATACACTCTCTACTCTGTTGGCTTCTTTTTAAGTTAGATCTGATCAAAGTAGTAAATTTTAAATTCAATCTCTATATAATTCTTTCCACATATCGGAATATAAGAAGTATCGGGGATATGCAATAGCACATCCTTATTGCTTATTTGCCTACAATTGTAGTGAATGTTGATTGGTAACTCTTTTTCAAATGATGCAGATAAAGAGGGAGATTAAGATACTTCAAAACCTTTGTGGAGGTCCAAATATTGTGAAGCTTCTAGATATAGTTAGAGATCAGCATTCAAAGACGCCTAGCTTGGTGTTTGAATTTGTGAACAACAATGACTTTAGAACCTTGTACCCAACATTGACTGATTATGATATACGCTACTACATTTACGAGCTTCTGAAGGTCTCTTTTCTATCTTATTAATATTTCCTATACATGGAATTTTGTTATTTTGTACAGTATCTCTTTTTTCTTGTTAGGTTTTGTTTTATTATTCATTTATTTGTCAATGATCATTTTATGCAGCTTATAGCTGGGTTGTTGTGAATCAATGTATTGTTCCTGAATAGGAATTGCTTTGAGAATCTGAGATATTGGAGTATTGCCTCACTGCTGTGTGATTATGGAAGTATGCATTATTGTTTCCTCTTGAGAAGATTTCATCTCTCAATTATAAGTTATTTTATATTCTAATAACTATTAGGTTGGTCCTGCCAGGGTATTTCATGTTTGAACGTTTGTAAGTATCACGTGATTATGCAAAAGCTCCCGCTTCATGATCATAGATGAATATGCAGTACCTTAGTTTTTTGTTTTTCTTTCCCCTCTAATATATGTAAGACGCATCTATTTGCTTTTAGTTATGTGCTGTTTTATTCTATTGGAAAATTGAGTCACAATTTTGCATCGATGATGAAATTCCAGGGTTTGGGAACTTGATCTGCTATACAAATCTACTTAGTTACAGCATTGGCTTATAGCTTCTATACAGGCATATCCAGTTGCACTGTAGAATGGCAAGGCTATTTATGACCTGCAATATTTTAGTCCCTTATCTCCTCTTATAACTTGCAACTTGTTAATATATGCTTATTGTAGATGACTTAGCATTTAACTCACTTTTCAGCAAGGGTCACATAATCTACTTCCAGGATGACTGCAATACCAAAAGCACAAGCACTAGTTCTTGCACTGAATTCATTTTATACTTATTAAATGATAGCTTTTATTTTATTGAACTTGGATTCTATTTCGTGTATTTATTGTATCTTTTGAGCTTTTGTATGCAACTCTGATGGTGTTTGGGTTAATCTTCAGCAGCTACCATCATACCATGTTGATTTGTGCTAATCTTATGGTTGATCGGGTGGTTATACATTCTGGATGACAATTGTTATATCAGTTTATTTTTTCACCTGGGTAGGTAGATATTCTGGTAGTTGGTGGCCTGGTTTAAGAGATTATTTTGTATCCAAATATGCAGGCTCTCGATATTGCCATTCACAAGGGATAATGCATAGAGACGTGAAGCCTCATAATGTGATGATTGATCATGAGTTGCGGAAACTTCGCTGATAGATTGGGGCTTGCTGAATTCTATCACCCTGGCAAAGAATACAATGTCAGAGTGGCTTCAAGGTCTTCAATTTAAATTTTTTAAGTTTTAGTCCTTTAAATTTGGGTTGGGACCAGGGAGCTGTAATGTTGAAAAAGGTCATGGCCATAACATCCTTAGCAATCCCACATGAGCTGCTTTTTCTTCTGAGTTTTTCCTGAAGTTTGGCTGATCCAGAAAATAATGTATTTAATCCTCTCATGTTGCTCGAAAGCCTGTGTTGAATTGTGTTACTAACTTGTGGCATTTTGTCTTTGGAATTATCCTCAGATATTTTAAAGGGCCTGAACTACTTGTGGACTTGCAAGACTATGACTACTCTCTAGACATGTGGAGTCTTGGTTGTATGTTTGCTGGGATGGTAAGAATTAGTTTTTGTTTACTTGATCTGTATTTGCTATAGTTACAGTTGCTGGACAATAATATTCTTCCAACTTGCAGATTTTTTAAAAAAACCATTCTTTTATGGTCATGATAACCAAGATCAGCTTGTCAAAATTGCCAAGGTACATTTACTTTCTAGATTTTCCATCATCCTGGATAGTTATTTTCAAAAAGTTGATTGCTTACCGGGCAAATTGCATTACTTGCTTTGAAGTAAACATATATGATTTATCTTCTTTTATTGCTCTTTTAACGCATGGCATGGCATTATGTGTTACATTGGTTGGTGATTGAGGACTACACGGTAACAATTTAAACTTTTTGATCACGGGTTCTAGAATTAGAGGGTTTTGTACCATTATCGGTCTGATGCATTCATTCTAGGGCTGTTTATGCTGTAAATATGTCAAACTTGATAATTGAAGATTATTTTCTCTTGGTAATAAAGGTATGCTTTTTTTATTAACTTTTGACTTCACAGGTCCTTGGTACAGATGAGCTGAATGCATATTTAGACCATTACCATCTTGAGCTGGATCCTCAACTTGATGCTCTTGTTGGAAGGTAGTTAAAAGCATATTTTTCTCTTGTTGATTATGCTGAATGCAGTTATCTTCTCTGTATGGTTCAATGAGTTGATACATGCAACCAATTAATATGCACTGGCTTGAGTTAAGATAATTTATTGTTGTCGACTTGTCGTTTTTTCCCCAGGACACTAGGAAGCCCTGGTCGAGTTTGTTAATTCAGACAATCAACATCTCATCTCACCAGAGGTTATTTAGTCTTTGAAAACTTAAGAAGATTTTCTTTCTATTTCTCTTGTAAGTTGTAAGACTAACATTTCTGTTGATTTCTTTGGTTTCCAAGCGTTGAGCAGGCTATAGATTTTCTGGATAAGCTTCTCCTCTATGATCATCAAAGTAGACTTACAGCCAAGGAAGCAATGGTAAGTATATGGCTTCTGTCTTCTATTTCTGTTACCCTCTCCAAAATTCTAAAATATTCTAATTAGTGCGGTTGTCATAATAAAAAGAAATTTTGATGATGTTTTTGGCTCCATGTCTTTGTTTCCCAGAGGCTGCATCCATTTTTTGATGATGTTTTTTTTGGGTCTTCTGCAATTAGCACTGTTGTAAAACACTCTTGTCACTCTCTGTTACAGGCTCATCCATACTTCAACCAAGTCGGGCTGCTGAAACTAGCCAGGGCGCGGATGCAGTTGCAGTAGCTCGAATTCTCACATTCTCCGGTTTCATATAATCGTTTCTAATATGGCACCGAAGGGTCAGGCTGAAATCCAGTTTCATGCCTTCATTCCAAATTTTCCAACATTATCAAAAGATTGTACAATATAAATCTCTACTTAATTGTTACACCAACTTTGTGGTTTTAGTTTATAAAATCAGTGCATGTTTTATTATTTACTGATCCATCTTCTCAAATTTCGATATATGAAAACTGCCCAAATCTTTAGATGTTATGGGAAATTTTGGAAAAGTATCAAACATCAACTGTCAACAGTTGTGATATAAAAGGACAGAGGAGGGATATAGAGTGAGAAAATATGACCTTGTTTCAGATTTTCAAGACACTAAACAATCAAAAGTTTAGGATATTATCTCAGCAACAAAACTGAAACAGCTTCAAAACATTGACAGACTTGAGATATAGTTGAAACCCATTTCACGGTAGCTTCTCGTCACTTCTTCAGGTGGGAAACAAGTATAGGCATCGGCCTTCGGATGCTTGCCTCTGCGTGTTCTCTGCATTTCACCTCCGAGTAGTGCAGATGAAAGTTGCATACAAACCTTGCACTGCAATTTAGGACCAGCAACAATGAGGTTAATACATGAACCGGCACGAAAATGGTCAACGCTATTCTGGATTTTAAAAAAATGCACGAGACTAGCGACATTATCAAACCACACTGTTTAGAACCTACAGTAATGGATCATGTTAAGTTCATCCAAATATGCACCTACTTTCCCAGCCACTACTCGACGAGACAAGTTGAAACAACTAAGAAATGTAGTCCGTCAAGAGATTCATTTCGAGCTTCAGTAAAATAGACCATTAGATGAGAGAAGTTGATACTTCACAAGACAAATGAGCTTGGCCGTCTATCTACAATATCAAGATCCAAGATAAATTGTGGGTTGGACTTGGAGCAGCGTTGCAGCACAAAACACATAGTCCATCTTCTGAACCAAAACTAAAACTTAGAAAGGCTCTAATCGGATTCGATTCGGATTCGGATCAAATCAGAACCAATTTGCTCTAGCATTTTAATGGGCACTTATCAAACTCAAGATTTATCATATATTCATATGTAATCAGAAATCAGAAAATATTTATGCAAAACATACTATTCAGACATATATCATGAAAACTAATTAACTCTGGACAAAAAAAATAGAAGTAAAATAGAGAAAAGATCAGGGTGTCACATTTCATATTGAATCAATAGCACTAATCAGGAGCCATAACACTCAGCAGTAATTTTTCAGTTCACCAAAAATTCACAAAAACCAACAATAGGAAACCACATAAAAATCAGACAAGACATTATTCGGCACATAAAAACCCGGAAATGCAAGCAAAATAAACAAGATATCACAATAACTCAGATTAATCAGCAATAAACATAGTAAGAATAAGATTTATACAAAAAACAATAATAATAAAAAAAACCGGGATGGTCAGAGCCTTCTTGTTAGTTTCGAGCTGACTTCCTGCACAGAATCCGATCAATTATATAAAAATAATAAAAAAAATTAAAAAAGGAAAAATAGATCAGCTTCCGATCCCTACCATGAAAATCGAAACACTAATAAAAGTGTACAGAAATGTGAGGTACCTTTCTGGCCTTTGAGCTTCTCCATATTTCTCTCTCTAGCCATCTTTGCCTTCTGGCCATTGCCGCCACCCATGGCTTCTACCTCCTTCCTCTCTCTGCCTCTCTCCCTCTTTTTTCTTTTTCTTTTCTTTTAGGAAATTTAAAACATTTATTCTTCCTATTTATCATAGCTCATTTTTCTCTTGCGCATAATTTTATTAGTAGTAATTGAAATAGAATCTTAAAAAAATACTCGTAGCCTCTTTTCAACTTTCTATAATAGAAATTCACGCCTTATTTCGAAAGTCGATGGAATTTAATCTCAAGTCTTGAATCAAATTTGTATTTTGGTCATATATTTAAAATTATTTTTGGCATTTACTCTAGATTCTAATGAATACGATTAATAGATAACATGAAGATATGTGTTCCTCCTTGATAATGCTTTCTTTCTTATAAGTATTTGTGTGTTGTTTTCTTAACTATTTGGAACTTCTTATATATTTAAAAAGGCATTAATCGTAGCATTCGGTATAGTTGCTGCATCATACATCGGTTTTACACATTGCTTATATTGCTACAAATCAATGTATGAACTATGAACAAAACAAGTACTTACTTAGTAGGAGTATTTGATTTTGGGACACTAATTTCTGGATTCAAATACTACTTATTACATAAATTATTATTTTTCAGAAAGTATACTCATAAGTCATAACTATATTATTTAGCAAATTCAAATTTTATGGGCTGGAATACCCTCCATCACCGCCACCGCCACCGCCATGAGCAGCAGCATTTTCAGGCATTACGGAAGCGGAAAACCTTGCCGCCATAGCAGCTCCGGTACCGCCGTAATTACGAGACAGGATCACAACAATAAAAACAGCCCACCAAGAAACTACATCACGCCTTTCCATGACTGCCAAAAAAACAGAGAAGAAGGATGTTGTAGTGGTAAATGGCGGCCATTCCCATTATACATATATATAGAATCATGGCGATTGAGTTGTAGGTGTGGAGCATGCTTCATCACTTTGGTACTAAACGCATTCCGCACACAAATGCTGATTTTTATAATTATAAACACTCATTTACTCCACTAATTCTTTTATTTACCTAGGATTTATTATTTTAAAATAATCTCTAACCTATATTCATATAGTATTAATTTTATAATAAAATATGAGTGAAATGAGTTAGCAAAGTGTAGTTTACTTATCATTTATGATAAAAAAAAGTGAAAGTGAACAATTAATGGGGGATAACCAAAAAAAGCAAAAGTTGACAATTAATAGGAGTAAAGGCCAAAGCTATGCGAGCATATCTTATTTTTTATTTTGGTCCTAAGCTTTATCTTTTGAATTTTTTTGGTCATGAACTTGAAATCGGATCACAATTGGTACTCAGTTAACAATTCAGTTAATATTTAACGATCAATGATTTTAATCACAATTTTGATCAACCTAAGCAATTTTTAATGGAATTACCAACTCCTAATCATAATCTTAATTATTTTAAGGATATATGGAGACGTTTAATCATAACCCTCTCTAAAGTAGTACTCCTACATAAAAGGTATTAGACACTAACTTTTGGGGTGTCAGACATATTAACTTCATTTCCTTTTTAAAAAAACATCTATCTTATTTTATTCACAATCTACTTTTTTCTTACTCTCTCTCCTACTTTTCCCTCTCTACTTTCTCTCTCCACTTTACTATTTAAATATCAATTCCAAAGTCATGCTCAAAAAAGTGAGTCTAATCTTCCGGGACGGAGGGAGTATATACTCCACATTAATATATTTGTGCTTGCCGGAGATGTCTAATGCGGTGAGGTTGCAGGCCTCGAATCCAGTCGCGCTTCGCTCTAGCTCCCGCGGAAATGGCGGCATTGTTTCCCCTCCTACCCGGCTGAGTCTCCGGCTTCCCGCTCCCCGCCGCGCTTCTTTCACTCCTCTCCGTCGAGTATGCTACGTCGGAGCCCTCCGCCGCCTCGCAGCTCACTGCCGCCGTCGGATCTCCGCCTCAGTTGACCCTCTCTCACCGCCACATTCAATTCCTCAGTCTCACCGCCTGCGCCGCACTCTCCATTTCTATCTCTCTCTACCTGAATTTGATAAATTTGGGGAAAATCTACGTACCCAGCTTGTGATTGATTCATTGCATTTTGGTTGGAGTTGCTGGCTGCGTTGTTCAGCTAACCTATTGAACTGATTGATGAATATCTCCACATTTTGAAAAATTAGGGTTCTTCGCTTCCTTTGTTTGATGTGTATTTTCTTTAGTTATACAAATTTAGGAATGATTAAATAATTAAAAATTGCTTAAGTTGGTTAAAATTGTGTTTAAAATCGCTGCCTGTTAAATATTAACGGAATTGTTAACTGGATCGATTGTGATCCGATTTAATATGACGGGACCAAAAACTGAAAAGATAAAGTATAGGGCCAAATTCAAAATGAGCATATGTTCATATAATTTTAGGCTATCTTACATTAATAGAGTACATAAAATATGAATAAAATAGATTCGAGTAGCAATTTTCGGTTACATCAGTGTTTATATATTATAACAATAGATTATATTAAAATAGTTAATTAATATATTTAAGAATCATAATGTTAGTCTCGAGTTATAGTTGAATTGACAAAAGGTGAAATTTCAAGCTCAACCCATCATCCAAAATAATTTTTGGCCTGTTCCGAACAAACAAAAATACAAAATATTCCATTCAATTTTCACATAGATTAAGAATGCATTTAATGTTAAGAAAAAGTTTTAAGTGTAAATATTCTATTTTATGCCCTTATGTATTACTCCCCATTTTATTTTCTTTAGTTACATTTATGGACATCCCACAAATGGAACAATAGTTATTGGGGACAGATTTAGACGGGTTCGAGGACAACGCCCTATGCCAGCTCACAAGAGTCGAAAACTCATTGAATTCGGTATTTGGAGCTCCTGCTAACCCCAGTGTGGCTGTTTGCCAAAACCGAAAGAACTGACCTATTTCCGACCATCGTCTGCTTTCCTACTACCAGCGACGACCGCCACACAAAATTATATTCTATGAATACATACAAATTTGCATGACTTGAGATCTTGCAAGAATTCCACTCAGGAGAATCTTATCACAAAAGCACAAAAGTGAGGGCACTATCCTAATCTTTTCCCCTGTTATATGCCAATAATTCACTTAAAACACACAAGCACCATGATTTTGCTATTCATGTAACATAACATCGTGCCACAATTCCCAAAAGAAAAAATGAATGCCTATCAAACTAAGAGGCTGACAGCCCCTCTGACAGCCCCTCTCCCACAAACAGTCCAATCACATCTCCCATAAAATGTTTGCAAATTCTTGAAAATATTCAATCTGTTGAGAAAGGACCACTCGTAGGATTTAAGCCACTCAAAATTCTAGAATGCAAAAGGGATCACATCAGCCAGTTGTTCTGATGAAACCACCCATGTTTCCAATAACATGAAACATCAAACCGTCCAAATCACCAAAACAGGGCATATAGTTATAACTTACTATTATACAAACTTACAAGTAAAAATACAAAAGACAAGAATGCCATTACAAAATAGGAGAGAGACCAAAAGTAATGATGCAAAAAGATTCTTATTATTACATGATTGTAGATGAATAATGGAATCTTATACCAATGGAATCATCTCTCTCCAATTGCTTCTAACTTAATGTGGGACCAGATTATGACTATATATGTATGTATGACTACTTGGAAGCTCTCCACACAAAAGAAGTGATTGGCAGTATGAGTGTATCAATTTAAGACACAAAACACATATCTCAAACTCTTTGGAGAACTTACATGATGTCTGTGCTTATTATCCTCACACTTGTGTTTCTTTGTCGCTCCTTAGTTGATGCAGAGATTTTGCATCAGCAGACAGAAGAAGACGACATTCATAGTTCACATGGACAAGTCGAGCGTGCCAGAAAGCTTCGACAATCACCTGCAGTGGTATGACTCTTCTCTGAACTCAGTATCACAAACTGCCAGCAAGCTCTACACCTACAACAACGTTGTCCATGGATACTCGGCTCGCCTAACAGCAGACGAGGCTCGGTTGCTTGAAGAGAAACCGGGAGTCCTCTTGGTTCAAGAGGATAAGAGATACGAAATCCACACCACCAGATCACCTGAGTTCCTCGGAATCCTCAACAGTGATGAGTCCAGCACGCCAAGTGACGTGATCATTGGCGTGCTGGACACAGGGTGGCCCGAATCAAGTAGCTACGATGATAAGGACATGGGCCCGGTCCCTCCCGGCTGGAAGGGGCGTGTGAAGCAAGCAGAACCTTCATCCCGTCGAGCTGCAATCGCAAACTGATTGGCGCAAGGTTCTTCTCGCAAGGGTATGAAGCAGCATACGGACCAGTAGACGAGACTAAAGAATCCAGATCCCCAAGGGACGACGACGGCCATGGAACACACACGTCGACCACAGCAGCTGGATCAGCCGTGGTTGGAGCAAGTCTCTTCGGCTATGCTGCAGGCACAGCACGCGGAATGGCCAAGCACGCGAGAGTGGCAGCGTACAAAGTATGCTGGCTGGGAGATCCTCAGCAGCGACATACTAATGGCGATGGACAAGGCAATCGAAGACGGTGTCCACATCCTGTCGCTGTCACTTGGTGGATCAGTCAATGACTACTTCCTAGACACCGTTGCAATCGGAGCGTTTGCAGCAGCGTCTAAAGGAGTTTTTGTCTCATGTTCAGCCGGGAATGGAGGGCCGCGTCCAGGTAGCTTGTCTAATGTCGCGCCATGGATAACTACAGTGGGGGCTGGCACGATGGACCGGCAGTTCCCATCGTATATCACCCTCGGAAACGGTAGAAAGCTAACAGGGGAATCACTCTACAGTGGGAAACTATTACCTGTCTCATTAGTCCCATTAGTTTATGCTGGCAATATCAGTAAAGCATCCAATGGTAATCTCTGCATCGAAGGAGGCCTAATCCAGGAAAAGGCCAAGGGGAAGATCGTGGTGTGCGACCGAGGGCTGAACCCGAGGCACAGAAAGGTCTCGCAGTTAAAGAGGCCGGTGGGATCGGATGATTTTAGCAAACACTGAGGCATTCGGAGAAGAGCTGGTTGCTGACGCGCATTTTATACCCACAGCAGCAGTAGGCCAGGCTCCAGGCGAGGAGATAAAGAAATACGCCTTTTCAGAAGCGAATCCGACTGCCACAGTTGCATCTGGGCGCACCCAGCTCGGAGTCCAGCCATCACCTGTCCTGGCAGCATTCAGCTCAAGAGGTCCAAATCCAATCACACCTGATATACTGAAACCTGATTTGATAGCACCGGGTGTGAACATACTTGGTGGTTGGACAGGGAAAGGTCGGTCCGACAGGATTGGCTGAGGACACCCGGCACGTGGACTTCAACATAGTTTCTGGCACGTCCATGTCCTGCCCTCACATAAGCGGACTAGCAGCGCTCGTTAAGGCCGCCCATCCAGAATGGAGCCCTGCAGCTATAAAATCAGCACTGATGACGACGGCTTACAATAGATACAAGAATGGAGAAAGGATAAAAGACATTGCAACTGGAAAGCCATCCACACCGTTTGGTTATGGTGCTGGACATGTGGACCCTTTATCCGCGCTACACCCTGGTCTAGTATACGATGCAACGACCAGCAACTACGTAGATTTTCTGTGTGCCATAGGATACAGTTCTAGAATGATAAAGCTCGTCGCGAAGCAAGAATATCAATGCAAGGCGGGCGTGAAATACAGCGTCGCAGATCTTAATTACCGTCTTTTGCTGTTCCACTTGAGACGGCCTCAGGGCCTCGAGGTGGAGGTGGTGGTGGTAGTAGCGCGCTGACATTTGTCAAATATACGAGGAGCCTGACAAATGTGGGAGATCCAGCAACTTATAAGGCCTCGGTCTCTCAGGAAACGGATTCAGTCACGATCAAGGTTCAGCCGGAAGTGCTCAGCTTCAGCGCTCCCAACGAGAAGAAGACTTACACGGTGACATTCGCTGCAACGTCTATGCCCTCAGGAACAAGCAGCTTTGCTCATCTGGAATGGTCAGATGGGAAGCACACTGTTGGTAGCCCAATTGTGTTTAGTTGGACATAGTAGTATCAAGCAATAATGATTTGATTGTGAGACATATACATTCCAAAATGCATACATCATTTTCTTTAAAATCTTGCCACTAGATCTCCTCTAGAAGCTAACTGCTTCCCCAAATGTAATGAATAAGCATAGCACATTGGTTTAATTAAAATAGCAATGAAGCTATTAAAATTGCAACTGTTATTGTAGGTCTTTCCCCAAGAAAGGGAGACCTTCCGAAAATTCTCAACAGCCCGAGTCAAGCCCGGGCAGGCCGAAGAGGGGTTTGGAAATAGTTTTCAACCAGCAATAGACGCGCCTCAGTTAGAACCTCGCTAGCTGCGTCATTGCCCCAAGCGCAAAGATACTTTTCCGGTTCCACTTATTCGCCCTTTTATACAACAAGCTACACTCGCATTTTCAGTGTAACAGCGATGTGGGATAAATAGTATGCCTACCTCCCGAGCAAAATGCTGTAGCATGAGCTTCCATTAGTGGCATCTCCAATTGCCGATGGATTCCTTTTGGTTCTCCGACATCACCGCGCCGGCGGCTGTATGACTAAACATTCTCATTTATTAGACCATTGTGATCCAATTTATAGTAATTTAATTCTAATTAAATTTTTAATTGATTTTAGTTATACAGTACATACATACTACTAATCGATAAAATAATGCTTTAAAAAGTTATGAACATCATCAGAATTTTAATCGCATGTGAGAGTAACACATGTCAATCAAAATTTATGATAAATGCCAATATTTCCTAAATTAAAGATAATTATGAATCTATGATTAATTGGAGAGCATAGTCTACAATAAAAAGAATTTCAATTAAAAAAAAAAAAAAAAGCACAATCATTTTGACCGCAGACACCAAGAACCGAAAACGACACCGTTGTATTTAGATGATTGCAAAAAGGAAAAAACCTCTTTCTCCGTAGTTGCAGCTTCACGATACAACAATTGTTATTCCCAAATCCAGAAAAAGACCGCCGTTTTCCCACAATTCCGTTTTCTCATTCAATTACACCTCAATTTTGTCCCGGTAGATTGATCTGCGCCAGCTAGGGCTTTGCTTATTGTTTTCTGGGCATCTTTCATTTGCGCCAGTTTTATTTTTAGCTCCAATTTGTAGATTTAATTTAAGGGCCTGTGTTTTTGGGTGAGAAAATGACATCCACATTTGATAGATGGGAAAAGGATCCGTTTTTCTCTGCTGCAGAGGACGTTCAGGAATCTGCCGACAGGTGCCTTCAACAACTTTCCTATTTTTTCATTTTTCTCTATTGTTTTGTGGTGGTGAATTTTTAAATTGGGCAATTCTTCGGTTGGTGTAACTGATCGAATTTATCAAATTAATTGTGAAGGATGGAATCGACATATAGAACATGGATTCATGCCATCAAGGAGCCCTCCGGTTCTTGGAATTTGGATGAGCTTCGGAGAGATCTTCAGAGAAATCATGGCACAACCAAGTGGCAGGTTATTTGCTTATGTTATATGATTGAAATGATTTATCTCTGTAAACTTGTAGTATTGTGTAGCGATATGTTTTCTGCTTTACGTATTCGAAAGGGTTTTGGGATTGCAGTTGGAAAAATTTTTGGACGTGCTGAAAAGATCGAGTTCCCCTTTGGTAGAACCCTGGGCCGATGATGAAAAGGATAGGCATAGAAATTTCATTGTTGCAATTGAGAATCAAATAAAAAAAGTTGAAACCTTTTTGAATGAATCTAAGTACGACAAGGCAAGCCTCCGTTGCCTTGGGTGCGGTTGGATAAAGGGAGCGAAATGAGCTTGCACTGTTTCTTTCAGGACAATCATTATTTTCCCCCGAGTAAACTCTATGGAAAGCTCATGCTACCCCCGGGGGCGGGGGCAGGAAAAGGTGAGGCTGATCAACAAGTGAATAAGGGAGTGTTCGAGGAGTTCATCTCATTTGGTTGAATTGGCTAAAGGGTAGAGGGTAAGGGGGACAAGTTTGCAGGTCATCGGAGGAAAAAGGGGAAAGTGCAGACATTAGCCTGGAAGATTGTGGTAGCTGATGATGCTCTGCACGATTATCTAGTGAAAAACCCGACCCTCCCCGAAAGATACCTATTTTTTCGGGATTCTTAAATACCATGGAATCATCCATGTGAATTAAGTGGTAAAAGAAGGGGTTACAAGAAACTAAAGCTTACTGATGATGGGCCTCAGGAGGCTGGAGCCTCAAATCTGACTAGAGTTAGAATCAATTATATCTACTATTATCTTCTATTGTTAAGTTGTTATCAATCTATGTATAACTGAGTTGCTAATTTGATCATAACTTTCTTTGTACATGAAGGGGGGTTACTACATGCTATGAGAAGAGTAAAAGTTGCCTTGAAGGCTGTGATGATTATGAAAAGCAATGGTATGGTTGGTATGGTACTATCCAGAGACAGCTTGAGATCCCAGTATCATGTGCAAATAGCCCGGCCCCCTTTTCAATTAAGTTTTTTCCCTCATTCTCATATTCTGCTTACTTGGTGAGCCTCCGATTAGCTTGTTTCTATTTGATAGTGTCATTTCGGGAATGGTTCAGTTGGGGTACTTAAGATTTGATCGAATCTCAATTTGATAATGGTTTTTTTGATGTCTTATTGTGTTTTTGACCCTTCTCCTTGAGTTATAGGTTACACAGTTTTACTAGACTAGATTAATCCCCCCTCCACTTTGCTGTATGAAGTGTACATATGAGATTATTCCCTTACCTGTCCCTTAAAAGTTCTTTATACCTTTTTCAAATTTTGTCCTGATATTCCTTTTATGGGCCCGGATTAAATGATGCAAAATTTTCTGGGACATGAATGAACTACAGTCCAAATTTTTCATCCATTTTTCTACAAGGTAGGGGAAAATATGTAATTTTGTATCATAATTTGCTCTTTTTTGTTAGTCCCTGCTTCATGCAAACGATTGGAGTTGCTTAAAATTTTGTGAAAATGTGTAGATCATTTATTGAGAATTGGGAAATATGAAATTTCTAGAAGTCTGGATCCCCAAACAGTAGTTCCCTTTTCCTGAATTAATTTAAAGTCTTAACATTTTAAATTTGTAGACAGATTTAGCTCTTCAAACTAAGATTAGGGCCTGTCTTTATATCATTTTTTGGCTTAAAACAAGTTTTTATGGTGCTGCCAATAATTACAATTTTGTTTTTTTTACTTTATAAAGAAATTAAATAGTACTAGGATTACACGATTATGAACCAAGAAATAAAGAAATGGAATCTAGGTGAATATGAAACCTGATTATATCTCAGCATACTTTTTTTCTTGAATTTAAAAAAAAGATGAGTGTTTTAACACAGTAGTGTTTCCCAAATTTTTTGTGTTTTGAAATAAATGGCAAACCATACATGAATCATGAAAACCTGATGTGTATATAGAAACTGCAATTTTAAATTCACCTTGAATTGCTGTTATCTTCTGTACTATGTTGCATTTCCTAGTACTATAATTGGTCTGTTCTGTTATAACTCTGTAATTGTGCTTTAATATAAACATACTTATTGTGTTATTCAACTGCAGTTTTTTTTGGGTTTTTGCGTTCAATCTGAGGAGGAGCTTCGTTTCTCCATTCTAATTCAGATTCATCTATGGAAAAGATCGAGGGGCAATGGCTTCACCTGCCTCCCTAAATGATGATACACTGCATTCATAGAACTATTTGATAGAACTGTAATCTAGCATTCATGCTTATGGCAACACCATGAGAGGTCCCACTACCCCGTTTTGTTTTTGCGTGTTGTAGCTGATAGAGCCTTGTACCATTATATCTTTGAAGCTGCTGCTTTTGACCGATATGTTGTAGTATCAATCTGTGTGTTGTAGCTGAAGAGCTCGTTGTACCATTATATCTTTGGGGGCTGCTGTTGTACCATATGTTGGTATGATCTTTTAGCCTTTTCCCGGCAGAAACTTCTGTCATTTTCGCTTCTGTTGTCTCATTGGTGTCATGTATCGAAGACAGCTTGTATATAAATTTTTTTGATTCTGTATAGTCCAGTTCTGGACATCTACAAAACATATGTTTGAACTAGAAAACAGCATTATCGTATAGTTATCTAATGTTTTATATAGAAAGGCAAGTTTTTGAGATGCTATTTTATATGCTGCAGGCTTTGCAATAATACCTTTTATAAATATCATGTTTAATACATTAGAAATCAGCTGCCAAAAATAAGACTATAAGTGCAACACAACATGATGAACCCTTTTTGTGCCAAGCAAATGACATACGAAATCAAACTATTCATTAAATTTCCAAACACAAAAACTTTGAATACAATGGAAGGTAAAAGTACTTTTCTACTACTCCTTTGACAATTTTTTGACATCTCATTCTTCACCATGTTTATTGGCAAATTCGACACCTTGGAATGTTAAACCGGACTATAGTACCAACTGCCATAAGCCAAACCAAATCCCCACCCAAGCCCCAACCCGACACCACAGCCACCACCAACAATGACATAGTAAGTAGCATATTCTTGCAAGATTTTACCTGCACCAAGTCCAAAGATGTTCAAGGGTGCACCTGAAAGAAAGAGTGACGCAAGTTCAAGAAAATATCTTCTTTCTTGCTGCATGACCAGCGCAGAATATAAATATATCCATGTCTAATAAAAGTTACTCCCTCTGTTCATATAAGACCTTATTTTACATTCTTTTTCTGGGAAAAGTGACGAAATCTATCGCTGCCTAGACAAGCATTCTGCATTCTGATGAATAAAGCAAGGTAATGGTTTCTACATGTCTCAGTCACTATGTCATTTGATACCATATATTACCATTTCCATATCATAGGAAATTGCAATCTGGTTTGAAATCACCCATCATGAGTCGTACGAACCTATGGATCAGGTTTCGTTTGAGATGGAGATACAAGGAACATTAGTTGACCATGCAGGTTGAGTAAATGATAAACAGTGATCTATAAATTGCACCCAAGCAGCTTATTATTTTCTACGAGAGGTCTGTCCTAATTCTTTGTTCATATAACAGCACTAATTAATCTCTAGTAAGTTGGCAAACAACGGACCACATACAGTTCTACCTTTTAAAGTGCAGCAATTCAAAGCCCGGGGGGTGGAACACCGTTAATGATTCATGAAGTAGAAATAACTAGCAACGAAAGCGAACGTCTTCAGACATTTAAATGCACGAAAAATCTAAACTTGACAGGCTTCACGAGCTTAATAGCATCATAACAAGTTGGATGAATGATGAAATTAAAATTTTCATATATTTTAGTATTTTTGAATTTTTTAGAATTTTCGTAAACAGTGAATTACTATCAGATGTTTTTATTTCGGTCCACTTTTAACACTTTATTTGATACTCCATTAAACATGATTTCTACCAGTAAGCGTGGACCATGTTTTAGTGTTTGCCCCAACTTAATTAATCAATTTTCATTACTGTACCAAACGATGTTAATATAATCATTGTAATTTGTTTATGACCAATAGATATATACTATTTTCTACTATTATATATTGTCAGTTGCTTAACACGTTTTTGGGTATTAAAAATTAGCCTCAACCTTAATAATAAACTAGGTTCATTTAGTGTGTCGTCATTATCAAATTCAAATGTGTATCGTTGGTTTTAATAAAAAGGGCCATGCACTAGAGTAATGATGAGCCATCTCCACACTCAAACGCAATTAAATACTAGTATATGATTAGTGCTTGTATTATCATAATTAACTTGGAACTATCGATTTAGCCATACTCAAGCTTCTATATTTATCATTCTAGGCTTTTATTTGATTAATCTACACATATTAGTATTACTAACCATATTATTGTCAAATAGTTGATTGGGCGACAAGAAGGAACTAAAACATCATTTCCCCACAAATTTAAACATATCTGTAAAACTCCCTTTCTGCAGAATCTCATTGCAATAATCATAACCACCCAACCACGCTTAATCATCATCACTCCATATTTCCCACTCCTAGTTTTCCAATTCACACACACTCCAAAACTCTTAACTCAAGCTCATCCAACATAAAGATAACAATTAAATTTAGACAAAAAGGGGAAATTTTGCTAATTGTTGACATAGAGAACCAAAGACTCATTTCCCAAAATATATACAAATTAAACAGAATTTGGCTAAGTTTAGTTTCCCAACTTCACTACTTACCTCAGTTGATCAGCCTTCTATTTTCCAACTATGCTACTAATAATTTTCTTGAAATGGAAGAAGCTCTTCAATTGCTACTCACATGTCATCACACATCCATCCTCACCACAATGCCGTCGTGGGACCCCCAGCGCGGCCACCTTGGCCCTATACGCGGCCGCCTCTTCGCCCTATCCTCCTGAGGCAGGTCCACGCCTCGCTGATCGAACTGAACCTCAGCTCGGCGGGAGGAATGAAGCAGTCCATGGACAGCCCGGACACGTTGAACGCCACCTCCTGGATCGGCCCGCCTCCTCCATCCTCGTCTCGTGTGGCTCATGGCCGTCTCCCAACCTGAACAGGGTCGCCTCGGACCTCCCCGAGTGGGCGATCATGATCCCCTCAACCGGCCTGTAGTCATCAAGGAGCGAGTTGATGGTCGCCCCCCAGTACACGGCCTCGCCCCGTTGGCCTGTATCCGCTGCCAAGTGAGAGTCCTCCAAGTGCACGAGCAGCCCCGCCCGCTGGCTGAAGTACCCGAACAATACGTGTCGGATGATCTCCGCCGGCCCCTCGCTCCTCGCCTTGAGCGTGTGGGGTCGCACAGAGCTTCAGGATGAAGCAATCCTCACCGTCGATCTTCTTCTCACCCGTGCACCTCGAGTTCACGAACATGCTCGCTGTCGTCCTCGGATCAAGCCCCTACAAAATCCCAAATCGAGTTCAAAGACCTAACAGGAAAACTCATCCCAAAATCAAAAGATAAGATTCATTTAGGGCAGTTTGGCAGGGAAGATAAATAAACAAAACATGATTAAACAACACATTTTATGCCGTTTTTAGTCGTATAACTCCAAGATAGATGAATTATCAATCCTACCAAACTGCGGACATTCAAATACCTGGAGGGCGCGGCGGAGGGGGGCGCCACACGAGGCTCCCGTTGCAGCCAGCTTGGACCTTGCTATCTCCGAGGGCTAGCTCGACATACCACATGTCGGGATTCATCTGCCACAACTCGAAGCTACCAGACTCGGCCTCATTGGCCGAGTTTGTGCTCTTCAGCACCTTCGTGTCCGTCTCTATAAACAGCATTTATTGCTCCAGTTCATCTCAGGAGCCCAAGCTCATTAATGGAGAATATTCATTATTCACACAAATACGAACACATTTAGTGAAGTTGATGAAGAATTGGATGATGCATCATAGATTCTCACCAATTTCTATTTAATCATCATAAAAATCGAGTCTTTACACCAAATTGGGATTTTCAAGAAGGGAAAGAGAGAGACTAACAATGGGGGTATCTTTGATGCAGAGGTGTGGAGGGGTTCGTTGTTGCTAACGTGCACGGGCCGAGCGGCGCACCCAAGACGCCGAGGAGAAGGCGCAGATCGGAGGCGGCGGAGGCGGAAGGGGCGCGGCAGAGCCAATTGGCCCACCGCTCGGATTTGGGGTCGGAGGAGTCCGGGCCCTCGCGCAAAGGGGAGAGGGCCTCGGGGCGGGGCGGAAGCTGCCCGATCTGGACATGTATATGTCGGGCGGGCCGAGGCTGCTGGAGCGCCTGCGGCGCGGAGGAGGCCCGAAGCGGAGGGGAGGGGCTGCGGGAGCGGGAGCGGGCCGGGGAGAGGCCGCGGACGACTTCGTGCTTGAGAGCGGAGAAGAAGCCTTGCTTTCGGTCCATGGTGGCAGCAATGCAGAGGGAGATGGGATTGGCAGCTGCTGCGCTCTGCTGCTGCTAGTGTGTATGTATAGTCAGGAAAAAGGAGAGAGAATGACGTTTGGAAGAAGCACAGCATTTTTCTTTTTGTTTCACCCTTTTTATACAGTGTGACTAACAAACTGCAAACAGAGTAGTGAACAGTGACTTTTTTTTTTTTTTTTGCTTTTTCTTTCTTATTTCTTTTTCTTTGTCATTTTATATAAGTGAATGGCAAAATGCATGAAAAATCATAATTTCGAATTACATTTTCATTCGTCCAACTTTAAAATTAGCAGAAAAAACATTATAACTAAATTTATTTGTAATTATTAAATAGTAACAGTAATTTAACATAATTTATCTCGTCTAAGAAATGTTTCATTAAAATCATCACCTATATATTATACGAAGACGGTTTGATTTTCTGGACGTAAATCAAACTATATTATTTTTCTGGCTGGTTTTTGAGTGTGACAAAATTTGTTTATTTTCTGACATTTAAAATATTCACAAAGGTGGTTTTTTAAAGATTGATTTTACTCTAAAACTCTAAATACAGTATTAAAAATTAAGACAAAATTATTAAAAGCTAAAAATTAAATTGCCAGAGACACAAAATTTAGATCAAATATGCGATTGAGTATCACACGTATACATAAAACGCGTATTCGCATTTTGATATACTAAAACTAATTACTATGTACAACGTCAAAACAATAATTAGAGATCATGCAAAAATAGTCATATTTAATCACTTAGATGATGAGGATAGACATCTTTAATTGATGTGGATTTTATTTGTTTTTACGCCACTTTTAAACCCTCGTATTTCACTAGTCACGATTTGTACATAATTAATGCAGAATTCATTGAATTCAGCTATCCAATTAATGTGAAAGCTAAATCCTCAAACAAAAAGCATCAACAAAATGCTTTTTCGATATATAGGCCAAATTTTGTTTAAATTACCATTTTGATTGAATATGATCAAAGTCATAATTATAAATCAAAGCTTGCAAATTAAATCGATTTATTACAACAATTTGCAATCATCAAATAACGAGACTAATTTTCGTTGAAATTTATAATCACATGGATGGGATAATTTTTTTCATTTACGACTACGGTTTGTAACTAAACCTATTGAATAACCCCAAAAATTAGTCTCGTGAGACAATCGAAAAAATGCAGTATTATGATTTAATTGGCAACATATGAAATTATGGAATTGACTAAAAATCAACAAAGGGATCATCTGGTTTGTCATATATATTTGTGCCCAACACCCTTTAAAGCACTGGGCCGGACCGCCTCGCGATTCCCGGCCCCGAAAAAATTAGGCACGCATCCCCCCCGGGGTTTGCTTCCCCCCGGCCCCAGCCCCTCCCCCCGGGGCGTTATATCCCGGGTTTCCCTTTTTTCCCCTCCCGACTTTAAATTGGTTGGGCCCGGGCGCAAGCCCCCCGATTTTTTTTTTTTTCTATTTATACATTTGATTTGCTCCATTATAATACTTTCCCCATAAACTACTCTCAATCCTCTAGTATTTCAACATTTTTTGGTTCTTATTGGTTTAACAAAAAACGCCGTGGAATTTCGCAATCCAGAACGGAATTGCCCCCGACACCCGATCCAAATGCAACGCCAATTGGGTTCCCTCCCAATATGGACATGGAATGCCCTTGATGAAAACGAGACCCGGGGAAAGGAGCCCACTCAAGGAGGGGGGAAAAAAGGGCAAGGTTGCCGATGAGGAGGGTAAAAAAATATCCAAGAACAAGGGTCAAGAACTTTGTCAAGTCTCGGGAGCTTGACGGAACCCAAACCAAAGCGTTCCGGGGGTTGCAAAAGACAACGGGTCGAGACGGCCGTCGAGCATACCACGGTTTGGGGGGGGTCCGGGGGAGATGAACAAGGGAATGGCGGGACAAACGAGCCCCATGGGGACGGGCACCAGAGGCCCTTGTGGACAAGGCCAAAAAATTCCACGGGAAGAAGCACCCTCTTCGACTTTTGGAAGTTTGGGGTCAGAAGAGCCCGAAGTACCCCGGGTGGGGGCGGGGCAAACCAAATTTTCCCCCGGACACTACCCCGGGCGAAGGAGGCCCGCCAATCGATCCATGACAAACATTTTTCCCTCTCCCCCGGTACTCAAAGCCGTCCGATGGGCACAAAGGGGGGCAAAGAAAAAGAAAGGGAAAAAGGAACAAAATTCCCGATGCCGCCCCCGCCCAATCCTTCCTGGACAAGATTCGACTTTTGTCGGAATAAGTATTATTGCAAAGGGGAGAGGATTTGACATCGAGGATACCGACAATGTCGGGAGTTCGAGCTCGAATTCACCGAGATGATAATCCTTCGCGCACAAATGAAAAAAAAGTAGTTCTTTTTCTAAGATTTCAATTTTTCTATTTTTGGGATTTGTAATTTTTTTTTTCGGGATTTGTAATTTTCTTTTTTTTGTAACAATGAATTTTCTGGGTTTTATTTGTTATCGTTTTTATTTACGAGTAAAATAGGCATAGGTGTAATAGTGCAAATGAAAGTTGTGGTCCCAGTTGTGGCCGGGGTTTTGGGGTTGTGGCCAGGGCCCCAAATTTAGGGGGAAAATTGACGGGGGGGACTTGGGGAAAAACCCGGTTTGGGGTTTAAAGGGTGCCCTAAGATCATGTCTATTTTTATTATCTTTGTTTAATTACTTTGTTCTCAAAAGATGGGCTATGATAATGTATCTTGTTCCCTTTACGATGTCAAAATATAATTTTAGTATATCGTGATTATTAACCATTTTCACTCATATTACTAATTTAATTATATTAAAAAAAAAATTTTTTTTGTCTTTTTCTATATTCTCTCCGTTCCATAGTAATGGAGATGAAACTTTTTTTGGGAGATTAAAAAATGGGGGTAGTTAAGTAAAGAGATAATAAAGAGAGAGATGAAGAAAAAAAAAAGTAAAGAGAGAAAGTAGGTGTAAAAAAAGTTTGATTTTTTAAAAAGGAAATGACTTTTTCATAATGTCAAAAAAAAAAAGACCTATTCTAAACGTTAAAGGAAAATTTTCTTCTGGGGAAAGGGGGTATTATACTATCTCGCTATTATATTAACTAACTAATTAAAACCATCTAAAAATTAAGTAGTATGGTGTAGACTAAACAACATTTATTATCAAATTTATTTCCAAACTCACCACATGCCACATGGGAAAAAATACATAAAAATAGAGAGAAAAAGACTAAAGTCAAAGTCAACCGTTCCAAAAGTTGAGATTCTAAAAAAAAAAAAGAATCAGCAAGATGTTAAATGCCAAAGAGGAAAACGGAGCAAGATCACATGCTCGCATACTATACCCAACCATTATTCCATTATCTGCAATGTATTCTATTTCGTTTAAAAAAAAAGGCAAATTTGTGTAAATTGGGTAATTACGTTATTGGATTATTATTCCCTTTACACTTGCATCTATCCAGTCGTTTTTAGAGAAACCCAATGAGCAGTTAATTTTTTAAATTTTTTTTGGTAATTATAATATTAAATTTACAAATTCCAATCATATGTAATTTAATTACTCCCTTAGTCAAAAAAATATCCGTTTTAAAAAGAAAGAATTTTAATCAAAGAAATTAGTAAAATAAAAAAAGAATAGGTAAAGTAAGAGAAGTAGGGAAAAAGATGTAAAGTATGGAAAAAAAGAATGATAAAATATGGGAGGAAAACTTTTATTTTAGAAATTAAATGAAGCTATTTTTTTTTGGATATTCTAAAATAATAAAATGAATATTTTTCATGGATGGATGAACCATTAAGTCACACCTTGATAGTGTACAATCAATTGATCTTAGCATTTCAATTAGTATCATTTGTCATATTGTGTTATAAAATGCATTGTATTGTTATTTTTGGGGGCTCCGTGCACTTCGTAAGTATATTTGAAATATCATCCAATAAAGTTATACTAAATATCATATTTAATGGTGTCATATTTGAAATCAAAGACACCACCTAACTAATCATGCATGATGCAAAAAAAGTCAAAACAGATTTTGGTGGTGGTTGTAAAAGAATAGTTTCTCCACACCGTTTTCAAAAGAAAAGTTTATTACTGAAATTCGTTTTGACAACCAATAATCAAAACATATAGTGGTGTTAAAACTTGATTAATAGTCATAGTTGTAACATTAAATAAAGAAACTCAATAAAAATATAAAATTAAATTGAGAAGTACGTGAGAAATTTTTTTAGTGTATGCCGCGAATGGCGGGGGAATAATTTGCACCATTGTTTTCTTTGGCGTTTTTTTTTTAAAATTTATTTTGGATAATTGAAGTTTCATCTCTGAATTAGAATGCCCAACTATGTATAATTAGAATTAAGAGTAAAAGGGAAAGTGTTTAACACATGATCATTTTAATTTTGGTTTTAAATTTTTTTTTTTGGGTTTTTTTTCTGACATTTTAAATCGAATCCCTTGTAAATTTCAATAGTTTGTTTAATTTTTTAACTCAACGGTTTAACTCAATTTTGACCAAATTAGACTTTTAATTCTTTTAAGTCACTAATTAATTCCCTAATTTATTTGAAGCAAAAAGAAGAAGAAGAAGAAGAAGAAGAAGAAGAAGAAGAAGAAGAAGAAGAAGCTGATTTTTAAGTCACTAATTAATTCCCTAATTTATTTGAAGAAAAGAAAAAAGAAGAAGAAGAAGCAACTCATCACATAAGCCATGGCTTTTGAGCAGCAAAAACCACCTCTCCCAGGAAATGCCCCTTTACCCGACCACAACCACCCCTCCGCTGGTATCAAGATTAAAAATGATTCCTTATACTTTTTACGGTGCCTTCGCACTTGCATTTGGGAGGAAGTTTTATTGGGATAAGAGGGTATTCAAGTTTCTAATTACTTGGGCCCGGTCCAACTGCTATTCAATAATTGTAGGGGAAAAAATTAATTATTAATTTCGGAAATAAAAAAAACGCCAAATGCATTTAACGGTAAACAATTGTCCCCCGGGGGATCGTTAGGTACGGATTCACTTTTACCTTTCCCTTTTTTTTCTTCATTAGGAAGCTCTAAACTCTAATCAAAGGGTTTTGTTTAGTTATCAAGATTACAACCAAATAACTATCAACTATTACAACTATAGTCAATATGCTAATTTGGGGTTTTCCCCGATGTATCAACAAAGTCTCCTAAGAACCTCACCCCTAACACAAAGCCCTTTAAACACAAGTCTCCTAGGATGGCATGCTTTTTTAGAATATTTGGCCTTAGCACTCATGGACCTAGCCTATTATGCCACAAAAATGGTTTTATAAATTTAACAACTTTCAAAAAGCTTTTTCACATGTAAAGGGGGGCACAAAAAAAATTTTTCATAAAAACCCAAATTTTTTTTTAGCTTTAAAAAGGCACATAGACCCTTTTTCTTTTCATACAAATTTTCCCCCCATTTTCCCCCCCATCCCCTCATTTTTCAAGAGAAAAAGATAAGACATTAAAGGGTTATAGAAAGACCCGAACATATTAACACCCTTTTAATTTGAAAAACATAACCATTTTAAAACTTCAAACACAAAATTGCCAATACCAAGAATTTACATTTTTTGTCATCACCATTGACACAAAAGTTTTAGTTAAGGTTTCAAAGAAACATTTCCCCGGGAAAACTCACATGATAAGTACATCCAATCAAAATTCAATCATTAAGGAAAAGGGGGCCCAAGAAAAGGGCATTCAAAAATTGCGATCATCCCAAAGAAAAAATCATTCAATTTTTTCATAAGTAGCCACATTAACAAAGGTTTAAACCCGGGGGTATTGTTGTTGGGAAACTTTTCTTAAAAATTTAGTGCCTTCTTTTTTATAGTGCCCAACTTCACCAAAAATTAAAACATTTCCCCATTTTTTGGATCCCATTTTAGACCTAGACCTAAACTTCTTTCTAGAGTTTTTTCAAAAGCCATTACTTAACCTCCTTTGGGTTTTCCTTCCCCCCCTCTAGATTTAGATCTACCTTTGACATTTAAAATTTTGTTATAAGTTTTTCCTTATAAAAGAACCCTCCCCCTAAGCTCAAGTTCTTTAGATTTCAGGAGCTAATAATAAGGTCTGGGAGATTTTAATCTCTACCATACTTAAGGGAAACCAACGCCACTATAGGAACCCAAATGCCATTCATCAAAGCTATGCTAGTGTATTCATCTATTGTTTTATCATTCATCTTTTAAACCCAACAAGCTTCCAAACCTATCTACATTGTCATCCATATCTTTTGCAAGATCGTTTTAAAATTTTAAAAAACTTTTTAAGGTTTTAAATTTTTTGAAGACATCGAGGTTTCAAAAATAATAGTATCAAGCAATTTTTTAATTTCAACAAAAACTTTCATGATCAACCCTTTTCCAATCACGAATCGAAAATTTAACACAATAAAAGCCCAAGGGTCATTCATTTCATCAATTTTATCCTTTAAATAAATATCCTCGGGAAAGTACCATCAACAACTTTGAACACTTTTTTTTGAATTAAAAAACATTTCATTTTCATTTCCAAATAGCAAAATCATTTTTTCCATTTTTAAAAAAACCCTTAACAGGTTTTAGCCATTTTTCCAAGAACACGGGAAAAAAGACAAAAACAGAGCCTTTTCAAAATAACGCAAAACATACACAAGCAAACAAGGACAAACACACAACCAACTTAGAGGGGACCCCAAATCCTTGATCCCCGAGCAAGATTCAAACCTATCCCCCCTGAATCACTCACTACCGGAGGGCGGGGGGGTCACTTGGGGGCAAGAAAAAATTTTGGGCAAGTAAAATGAGATCACAAGATCACAGAGAAACAAGAACCAACGGAAGCAACACATAAAAGAGCACCAAAATCCTAAGTCTTTTCCAAAAAATGTCTTTTCCGTAAAACAAGAGCCCAAGCCTATATTTGGCACTAAAAAAAAAAGAATAAAACCAAGAGCGAATTTTCCGAAAAGGGAAACCCCCTCTCGAAGGAGGATTCCACTTGCCCACTTGCGACTTGGGGGTCACCCATTCCCCCCTGTGGCTCCATTACCACCGTAGGGACCGAAGGGGCGATTAAATTTACCAAGACCCCCCTTTTTTCTTCTAAGCTCACCCAAACTTTAACCACGCGATCGATTTTGTCAATTGTCAAGATTACAACCAAAGAACTATCAACTATTACAACTATAGTCAATATGCTAATCTAGGGTTTTGATGTATCAACAAAATCTCCTAAGAACCCGCACATTGAACACACAAGTCAAAAAACCAAACAAGATCCTCTTGGATCTATAAAGAAAAGGCAAGTTAAACAAAAGAACAAGAGATAACATAATAGATCAAAGAGGCTCGTGACCTCCCAAACCTGATCTATTCAACCAAAACCAGTTCAAGGAGCACCGTTGAACCCGACTAGAGATCAATCCTCACCGGAAAAACAACAACCCACGACTCAACCACACGGATAGGAAGCACCGAACACAATCTCACGCAAGAAACCCACACACCAAACCCTAGTTCTTCACAACCCCTCACAACCGGCAGTTGCCTTCACCACCACTCACACTTGTTCAATCACCGAAGAAACCGTGAGAGATCACCCAAGAATGGTGGAAGATCCATCGGAGAAGAAAGGGAAGACAGAGAGAGAGATTTAGGTCTCGGTAGCAAGAGAGAGAGTTCGATAGAATGGGGACTCAAGAGTCTCTCCACTCACATAACTAACACACTCCACAATCCAACGGCTCAGGGGCGGATCCGAGGAGAGTGCACGTGGCAAAATCTGGGGCAAGAGGTAGTCATTTGGGCTCAACTCAAATCAATAACACATGGGCCAAATAAATAATCATCCCAAATGAAAGTCCATCAATATCCACCCCATCAAATACTACTACAATACAAACTCAACTCAAATTGATAAAATTTCTAGGCCTTGTCGTCGTCAGGGGATGGAGCGGAAGAGGGCGGAGGGTGGTTGTGATCGGAGTAGAGGGGGATTTCTTGGGGGGAGGGTGGTCCCGCGTCAAATGTCATCGATGTGATGAGCTTTCTTCTATTTCTTCTTCTTCTTTCTCTCTCTCTTCTTTCTCTTTGCTTCAAATAATTAGGGAATTAATTAGTGACTTAAAAAACAGAATTAAAAATCTAATTTGGTCAAAATTGGGTTAAACCCTGACTGCTATAAAATTAACTAATTATTGAAGAGGGCCAAATGTGATCCGATTTGAAATGTGCAGGGCCAAAAAATCCAAAAGATAAAGTTTATGACCAAAATCTTAAAAGTCCAAAATTCAAGACCGTTTGGCCTTTACTCTAGAATTAATTGTTGAACTATCCACCTTAGTGAAAATATATGGTACATAAGTAACGTTTAAGAACTCAAATTATCCTAACACTTCAAAAAATGTCTTGAAATTTAATTTCACTTTATGTATACATAACCTTTTTCATCAAAATTTACTACTACTTTCTTTGTTCACGCCTAATTGATCCATTTTCAGCTGAATCGAGAATAGTAACAAAATGTCTCCAAATTTGATTTTCAGTATATAATTCGTCTTTCATTTAATCTATATTCAATATAGAAATCGTCTTTTCATTTAATTTACTATAATACAGATTTCATCTTCTTTTAATTTCGATCATCCAAATGGTACATTCAATTAACAATAAACAATAAACAATTTTGGTTAAATATTAAAAGGCGAATGCAGTTTAACACGTTCTTCAGTAATTAAATAAATTGTAGGAAATATGGATATGGGTGGACATGTATTTGAGCATTGATATTTCCTTTCATCGAGTGACAATTCGTAGTAGAATTTTGTACTTACATTTGTCAATATCAAATATAAAAAAAACTACTACCTCCCCACGAAAATTTGTCCCATTTTTCCATTTTCGTCCTTCCCAAAATTTGTCCCATTTCACTTTTACCATTTTTGAGGACTCATATTCCACTAACTCATTCCTACTCACATTTTATTATAAAACTAATATATAAAAGAGGACGACAATTCACTAACTTTTTTAACTCACTTTCCATTATATTTAAAACTGCGTCCGGTCAAACCGACAATTTTCGTGGACGGAGGTAGTATAACAATCGGCTACCCAGAGTACTACTATAAGTTCATTTACAATCATTAAATTTTATATATAGCCCATTAATTTTTTTCTCAGTATAGCCATCCTATTTAAAAAAACATAAATATGTTACTTTTCTATTTAAATTTTGCTTTGGGGGCTATATCATATACCAAGATTTTAATTTGGATTTACAAGAATATTTTATTGCATCCGGTATAATTTATTATTATTTGTTATATTGGCATATAAATGACAAAAAGAGCTATATGGAGTATAAAATTAACCTTAATTTTGTAGAGTTTTGTCAATGGGGATGGATGGAGAATGACCCATTGATGGTCCAAACGAAGTCAAGATGGGCTTCTACTGTTTTCTCAATGGGCTCAAGGCCCATTAAGTAAAATCCAAAATACTAGACTATTAAGTCTATAATCATTTTAAATTGATCATGGTTATTATTGGTTAATAATCTTAGAATTTGGAAACTAGTTTTCGATTATCCGATTTCATGAATTGAGAGTGACTATCCATATTTTTAAGTATTACGACCTTACTTGAACATGATCACTTCTATAGGCTCATAGCTTTGTAACATTATGGTATTTGCATGTGTCAGCTATGCGATGTAGTTGCCGATATCCGCATCAAAGATCAAGTTCGAGTCCATCATAGTCCTTTAAAATTTATATTTATTTGGCAATCGAATATTACTTACAACTCACACATACAAACTTTAGACGTTTGTCCTTCCACATTCTATACTAGCTGTACCGCCGCTACAGCCGGCTCGCAATACGCCATCAACGGCGCGCTCGCTCGCATCGACAACCCAACCCTCGCTCATATCAATGAGCTCCCCGGCCTCTCCCAATCAAAGCACCGAATAAGCGTCCCCAGCAGCTCCCACCATGCGCACTGAGGGCTCACCGGGCAAGCCGCCGGCCGCCAAACGGCATCGAAGCCGTCTCTTGTAGCCGCGAGCTTCTCGAACCGCTTCGGCCCGAACTCGCGGCCGGTCCTGGGCTTGGGGTCGGCAGATGGCCCACGCGTCACCAAGCAAAGATCGTGCCGAGGGACGCGTAGCTCTCCACGACGCACTCGGCGAGGACTCGTGGGGATCGCAGCTGCCCGCCGGAACATTCGCACTGCTCGTTGATGATGCACCGGAGGTATGGGAGGTTGGCGATGTCGGCCTCGCAAAGAGGCGGCCGTGGCCGACCTTGGCCGCCGATCTGCCCGGCCTTGCGAGGTCGTCGGGTGGTTGAGGAGGAGAGAAAGAGCCCATTCCATCGTCCGGCGGAGTTGTGCCGGCGATTAGCATCACCTGAACACAAGATTAAGAGTCCATATAATTTTAATTTTAATAAATCTATGAAGTTAATTTTAATTATTTGGACAATCATACTTCAATTTTACACTCTAGACGGAAATGTTGACATGACTATAATTTAAGTACTCCACTATTTCCCTTTTACTATTATTCAAACCCTTGGACTTGTTTTTCCTACGGTAGGTCCTGCCAACTTTGACTAGAACCAAACAATTAATTTGAGCAGTTGAATTAACTTTGAATCCAGAAAACGTTTATCGTGTTGGGATTAGACAAAAAGGGTTGGGCAAGACGAAGCTGTGACACGTGGCATATAGAAAGCCTGAATTCAAAGGGTAAATCGGCAAACAATATTTATAAAAAAATATAAATATTGATATTTGCAATTTTAAAAAGATACTCCCCCTAATCGCACTAGCTATCAGTCATTTTTTCTTTTTTCGGTAAGCTCCAAATTAATAAACCCATTTTAGTTTTATCTAAAAGTAATTCATGTTTTTACTTTATTCTCTGACTTTATTCTTTCTTATTTTTTTCACTATCTTTTCAACACACTATTCTTAAATTCGCCAAAAAAAATATTTTTATTAATAAGGAACGGAGGAAGTATCACTCAGAGTGAATCATCTCAAAAGCTAAAACGTACTCCTGTGTCACTTTCAATAGAACCAAGGAAATAAAAAATTTTTCCCGGATGGAAGAGTCCGATCTGCACGGACCCACCTCCATCTACCAGTGACATGAGGCATGTGCTACATGTATCATTGCACATTAAAGTTTTTGCATTTATTATGATTCAACCACTCAAATATGATTAAATTCATTCAAGCTCTCAATATGTGTTAGAAGAGTTCATAAGTACAGTATATAAAAAATCAAATAAATCAGATTAAAATGATGGTAGTAGAATTAATTACCAGCATTAAGCTCCTAATAATGGCATCCGTATAATACTCAGGCTCCTTCTCCTGCAACGCCAGCAACATTTCAATCATCGTCTTCATCCTCCCCTCCTCCCCATCTCTGTAGTTCCTAAACTTCCTCTTCCTCTCCTCCACCAGCTCCTGCATAAACACATTCCTCTTCCTCTGCAGCTCCACCATCGCCTTCTCCACCCCTCCCACCCCAAGCCACCTCACCACCGGCACGAAATCCCCACGCTCGACGCCGCCAGCCGCAGCGACTCCGCCACGATCTCCTTGAACTGCCGCGCCTCTCCGCCCTCCACCTTCTCCCCGTAGTACCTCTTCCCGGCGATCATCCGCATCATCACGTTCATCGTCAGCTCCGTGAACGCCGCCTTCATGTCCACGGGGCCGAGGCTCGGGACAGGGCCCGAGCCAAGGCCCGCACCTCGTCCGCCCGGATGCCGTGCAGGAGGTGCAGGCGGTGGGTGGAGAGGACCTCGATGGAGGCCACCTTGCGGAGGTTGCGCCAGTGGTCGCCGTAGGAGGTCCAGGCGAGGGAGGTGTAGTTGTAGCCGATGTGTTTTCCCGCGAGGAGGCGGGGGCGGTTGGCGAAGACGACGTCGTTTTTGGAGAGGCAGTCCTCGGCTGCGGACGGGAGGAGACGAAGGACGGGCGGGGGCCCAAGTGGAGGAGGACGACGGGGGCCGTGGCGGGCGGAGATGGCGGCCAGGGAGCGGTAGAGGGGCTTTTGAGGAGGGGGAGGTGGCTGAGGAGGGGGAGGGAGAGGAGAGGGGTGGGGGAGGTTTTGGAGCTTGTGGAGGAAGTGTTTTGTGAGGATGTAGAGGGCATATATGAGTGGGAGATATAGAGATTTAGTGTTTCCATTTTGGAAGTGAGATGGGATTCAATCATCTTTCTGGGTGGGGATTTAGGTATTTATTTTGGTTGGATGTGTGGGAGCTCACAATCAATAGTTTTGTATAACTGATCATGATCCTCTCGAGGAACACCATCACTATATTAATGTGGCCTAACGATACTGGTGATGTATAAGAGGCTAAAGATATCGTATTTGAGTCCATCGTGGTGTAATCTTCAAATTTATACTAGTATTCATTTGCCTATAATTTTTTTTTTTACTATTATGTGATAACATCAATTACTCAGAGTGTGTATCTCTATGGTCGCTACATATATAGTTGATGTGGTACGTCGTATGCCTCACCAAATCCAACATCACCAAAATATGGTTGAGCGGTCTTCGTATTTTTGAATAAGTTAGTAGTACTTACGCTTGACATATCAAATTAATAAACAAAAGAAAGAAATGAGTGTGTTAATTTCACAATAAAATTAAGGATAGTAATTACAAATGCTATGTTAAAATTACAAAATGGATGAACATTTGTATACTACTACTATGTAGTACTCCTCTATCTCGCGATTTTAAAGTCACACTTTATCATTTTTAGATGTCCGTAATTTAAAATCTCATTTGCTTTTTTTTCATTTTAGGTATGTAAACCCACCATTCAACTAAATCATTACTCTCACATTCTAAGATAAAACAAATACTACTATATAAAAGTGCGTCCACATTTTATTAACTCTTTTTCTTATTTTTTTTCACAAACAAATAATTTTTAAAACTCATGACGAGTCAAAATAAGACTATAAATGTTGGCAGAAGGAGTAGCATTTAGTAGCTTTTGATCAATACTAGTATACTACCCATCGTATATATTCACAATGTAGGTCTTTGTAATTTGAACCTTACCATACATATTAATAATCATAATTAATGATGGAAAAATATACATACGAGAAGTGCCAAAAAGACTTGCGTTATGAATGGAGTGGACTGTGGAGCACTAAATTATCACTTAAATACGCTAGAAAAATGTGATCTTGCTTACCCATACAATAAGCAAAGATAAATAAAAGTCGAAGCCACCTATGTTGACTAAGGAAAAGACAAAGACTCATTACGTTATTTTAGCTGCCAACTAAATCTCTTATATTTTAAGTTTATCGGTATTTAAATTATTTTTATGCAAATTAAATATAATGTTTATCAAGTAATCATGCAATAATCTAGGTATTACGCCAAATAACTTTAATCTGTGAAATACTCATAAATAATTCATGACGTACACAAAATTACTATTACTAGTATGTATAATCGGTTTCTAAAATTTAAGGTGACAAATGAAAATTAGGGTGGGTCGAATATCGAAAAACGCGATCGTATCAGATCTAAAATATCGATATGAAATAATTTCATATCATTATCGTATCGAAAGTTTCGATATATCGAACTTTCGATATAAAAATTTCATATCGTATCGATCGATATTTCGATATATCGAATCAAATTCGATATATCGTAAATATCGATATATACAAAAATATCGATATATCGAAAATTTTCAAATATATCGTATTTTCGATATAAAACGATATATCGCGATATAAGGAAATTTATATCGTATCGATCGTAAAACTTACGATACGATATCGATCGCATCGAAAATTTCAATATATAAAAAATTCGATAATTTTTCGATATTTTTCGATACAATACGAGTGATATATCATTTTTTTTCGTATTTTTCCCCAGCCCTAATAAAAATGGTGGTCGTGGTCTAACTAGAGTCAATTACGTTTTCTAGAAAGTGTGTAAATTTCTTCTATATTCTTAAAATTCTTTGCTTTTGTCTTGGTAATGTTCGAATATTGAACCACTTCAACTTTTCTTCACTTCATGGAATCAAGAAATTCTTCTAGATGGCTTTTATATGTATAAATAATAGTCTTATACTATGTAATCCTATCTTTTAGTATCGAACTTCGTATCGAATTATGCATATCAAGTCCGAATAATTTTATATTTCGAGCTTCTGGAAAATGGTTAACCAAAAACATGATTTTGTAACAAGCATGATATACATATAGCCAAAAAGAACCCGTGTATTTTTTATTTTTGAGAAAACGATCAAACCATCAAAGTGAGGAGCAAAACATTTAACGGCAAAATAAAGCAACACCAACAACATAAACAAAGCAAAAGCCTAAATCAAAATAAATTTAAAGTCAAACAACAATATAGACAATAAAGTTAAAATCATAGTAACTACTACATCACTCAAGTTGGCATCCTCATGTAGATATATCCATCCTCATCGAACCGATATAGTACAAACAACTATTATACCAACCGAGACTAGTTGATAAAGAAATGAGAATACACCGTCTCATGTTTTGTCTTTGAAACCTAACTTACCATTTCTCAAACCTATAATTTATTCTCGCTTCAATCATTATTGACTTATTGTTACTATTTACTGTTGCGTATATTCTTCATTCAGTTGGCTTTGTGTTTCAAGGGGCAGTTTGAGCACCAAATTCTAGTTCACAATTCACCAACCAAACTGCCACCTAATTTATTTCTTCATAAAATTCATGTTTGATTAAAATCCTTAAATTGTCTGATAGGGGTTAAGTTTCCTATCGAGGTTTGTAGAGTACGCGAAGATTGAACGTAGCAAAAGTGATAATTCCCTAATTGAAGTTCTAGCAAAAGTGATAATTCCCTAATGATGAAAAATACCATAGAATTTTATTATTTATAGAATTCTAAACCCTGAAACTTATCTTGTTAGTCAAGATAGATAATTAAATAAAAGCTTACCAAAAATATAGAAAATAATCAAAGATATGCTAAATAGGAAAATATATGCCAGTGTTGATTGTTGAGGAGAATGTGTAATCCCTATCATTGTCATTTTATTTTAAATATTTAAAATTTTCGGAGTTTGAAAGTGATAAAGACTTATTTCCAACCGAGAAAAGCAATATGTATTTACTAATAGTAAGTTATAACGACAAACGTATTTTAGAAATAAATTATTTGAACATGTTCATTTGGGGTCATTTAAATGGTGAAAACTTTAACCTTTTTTTTAAAAAAAGAATAAAACCCTGTTAAAAGAGAGTTTCAGACACTAAAAAAAATCGCCAATTAGTGGCGGAAATCAGCGGCGGAAATATTCCGCCGGTAATACTGGCGGAATAGTGGCGGATTTTCCGCTGGAAATGTTAGTGGCGGAATTCCCACGGATCAGTGGCGGATTTTAATATGCCCACAGTTGTGGCGGATTAATTCCGCCACTACGAATAATTTATTTAATAAAATATACAATATATTATAAAAATAAAATTTAGTTGCGGATTTTCCGCCACTGCTATAGTGGCGGTTTATGTTCCGCCACAGTTTTTGTAATACCCACTATTTTATTACCTTTTTTCTTCAAGTTTAATGTCGAACTAGAAATGTTTGTTACTTCAAATTACTTTCGAATTAGAAATATTAGTCGATGACTTTGCTTGTTTGCTAATTTGAAGGTTGTCTATTAGGCTAAAATAAATTCGTATATATGTATTAAATTAAATATAATAAACGTCAAGAAAGAATACGAGGTTACTTTGCTGATCCAGAAAGTTCGAATACACATCAAGCTACTCTCTAGTTACAAAATAATTTACACACGTGTTGATGAGAAAGAATTTAAAGAATACAAATATGCAAATGTTGGGCCTCTCTTCTTAAGCCCGAGCCACACCTTGCGCAGCCCGAGAGTTTGGCCCGTCGGCCCGAAGGTCAGCCCAATAACAGCCCAATAACTCTTTCTCCTATGGGTACAACCTGCAATGTATAGACAAAAACAAATAAATATTGTAAGGTATATTTTTTTCAACATCAAACCAAGCAAGGGAAGAAGGCATCCTCACTTTATCAAAGGAAGTCAAAATGATCCCAAAATGGCAGCTGCACCAAATCTGCCTGAATCAAGCAACCACCTGCACCCCTACATGTCCAAACAAGTGATATTATGAAGGGAGTACTTGTGCTTCAAGAAAGAGACGAATGTATTAATTAAAAGCTTAGTGAAGATCTTAAAAAGAAGGATTTGCTGCAAGAAGAGAACAAGTAATACAACAGCTCCATTAAATTCTCACGAGTACACATTCTGCTATAAATTCCCCTCCACACCACCCTTGAACACTCTCCTACACACCTTCAAATTTTTCCAGCAACACAGCAAGTTTGAGTGGAAGAAAGATGAGGTTTTAAGAGCTGAATTCTCAAAGCAGCCGCAGCTTCAATAGGTAATTGCCTCAACACCCAACATCATGCTTTACATCATATAAACCAACCCCAATAGATAGTCAAGAACTTAGAACCATAGATGCTCAAGAATCAAAATGCGAACTTAGCAATATCAGCACAGTAGGTCTCATGTGCAAGTTAAGACATCAAGGCCTCATCAATTTAGTTGCTGCCCTAAGCTTCATAATTAGTGATCTTTTGCATCAAAGCCAATGACTAATTGCAAAATATTAAGCTCATCCTAGTGACTAAGAACACCCAAGATGTTGAATCGAGCATCAACCGAGAACTCCAGATTTACGGAATAATTAAAGGGGTTAGGGGAAAGGGACTTATCTTAGACGACGGACTGCCCGGCATGGAGAAAACGCCGGCGTGAGGCCAACGGCGGAGACAAGCGGCGCTGCTCGCCGAGGCTGACGGCGTAGGCGCGATGGCGACCCCGGAACTTCCACGCGCGACGGAGAAAGAGACGGAAGAAGAAAGGCGACGCCTTTCCCTTGTCGGCAACTTCACCGGGGAAGAACGAAACGAGAGGAGGGAGTAGACGCTGCTCGCTTCTTCAATTTAGGAAATATACGAATTTGGGGAAAGTGTGCGAATCGGAGAAGGGAGGCGGAGCCGGTGTCGCTCCGGCGACGCAGTAGGCGGCAGCCCTGCTCGTCGGACAGCCGAGGACGAGCGGCGACCGCGAGGCGGCGGTGGCGGATGGCGGCGATTTCCGCCAGAGAGAAGAGAGAGAGTTGGATTAGGTTTTGTGATGGATTTGGGAATTTTGTGAAAATGAGAGAGAGAAGGGCCGATAGATTAGGGAAGACAGTAGTGGGCTTCATCTTTTTTTTTTTAGTTGTTGGGCCTCTAGTAACTAAAAGGATGGGCTAGTGATATAAGTTTTAAGTTGTGCCCTTGTAAAGAAAATTTAAAAGTATGGGCTAAGAAATTAAATAGAGAATTGGGTTGCTATAGAGTTTAATTATGGAGTTGGGCCATCAATTAAAATAAAAGAATAGGCTAAGAATTTAATTAATAGCCCGCATTTTATCTCCACGAGGATAAGTCGTTTTTCTTCCGGAATTTTAGTACGAGTGCTCAAATAATTAATTTTAAGAGACTACAATACGCTAACAATGAATAGACCTCGAGCTTATTTTAGTATGTTTAAATAAATGGCATGGGAGGTAGCACCCTCTAGTTAAGTGAATAATTTTTCTAATTTAATTAAATCTACTGATTTAATTAATACTCAAGAATTTTAGAACTCTTCTAGAAAATTTAGAGAAAGAATAAAATGATCATCGCACTTAGGATGCATTCATGTTTAAGCTTAATGGATATCTCAAAATCTAATTAAGTATCATTTTATTTCCTAAAGGGACGTCTTCGAACGTCATCTAAGACCAAGTTAAGGAAATTTCAGAAGGAGCTTTAGCTTTTGAGGTGGGCATTCTTTTAAAACGTGTTTTTAGTATGAAAATGTGATTCTTTGCTCAAGTATGTTGTCATGCCATGTTTTGTTTTATGATTACCCGTGGCATCGACAATTAAAGATAGAACCATTTTTTGGGAATGGCCCACCGTAGTATATCAAATACTCCCTTGCATGTTATTTTCAAATGTCGTGTTGAACGTGACGAGGCGAAGGTGTTGGACAAGCATATTAAATAAGTAGTTAGATAGCCAAAGTAGCATGTCTTCATACGTTTATTTTGTCTTGGACTCTTCCTTCGCAAAACTTAGAATTATGTCTTAGAAGCTTTGAACTTAGTCTTGTTACTATGATCACGTTTTGACTACGTACCCATATGCCTTTGATACTTTTTATTTGAGTGATTTCATCCTTTTTATGTTGTCCCTTGATTATGAGAATTGTTTAGTCACGAAATAGCTACGCTACTAGACTAGGAGTTGTGGTTGTGACAGCTTTGGACTCTTAATTAAAATTAAATTAATTGGGCACACTTAACTTACGCATTTCATTTTATTACTCTTGTGCGAATTCTCCTTGTGTGCTTCCTATGCCCGCCGACGTTCGCGTCGCCGCTTCACCATCAACAACAAAGCTTGCTACACTGTGTAAGCAAAGTTATACGACTTTGTCATGGCATAGTGAACTAAGAGTTTCGTGGTAGTAGTGATACCATCTTCGTAGTTGTGGCATAAAGGGCTTCTAATCGTGAAACCATTCTACTTGTACTTTTAAGTTTTAAACTAATTTATACTAGGGGTTTCTAAGTGGCTGCTGAGATGGTGAAACCATTCTAATATGCATGAACCCATGAAAAAGTGAAGAAAATGCATAAAAAACAACCATGGCAGGAGTATTGAGTAATAGGCACTAGCATTATAGGAGTATTGAGTATAGGTAGTATTATAATACTAGTATCGAGTACTAGGTAGTATTTTAATATTAAGTATTATTTCACCTAGATAACAGGTACTACTAGACTTTTATGTTTTAAAAAAAATTTGTAGGAGGAATTCTCGTGACAGCTATGTAAGTATAGGGGGAGACATGAAATGCTTTATTGCTTCAACAATTTTATAAGGAATAATAGTATCTTTTTACAATACTTACTCATTTTTATTATGTTGAAGTAACTACAAGACTTTAAATTAAATTCATTCGTTTATTCGAGTTAAAATAAACCTTCAAATTATAACCATGCTTATTATTTATTTCATTCTTTAGGTTACATATATGTACTAGTTTAATGTCTTTGAAGTTTTTTGTCTTGTATATTTTTTATGATTGAAATTTAAAAAAAAAATAGGAGTCCCTTTTTTTCTATGGAAATGGTTAGTGGATTTTTTCTGTTTTTAATTTTTTTGCCTTGTTAGAATGATACAAAAAATTTAAATTTTTTTTCTTTTATGTGTTTTCATGAACTTATATAGCATATAAAGGGTTTAAAATTCCCCAAAATATGCATTTCCGGTTTTACATTGAATAAACTAATTTAATGATGAATTATAGGTTGTCTATTGGGATTTCATCCCCAAAAGTTTAGAGAAAAATTTTTTAATTTGATTTTGGCTTGAAAAAGTTTTGGGGGGATTTCTTGGAAAAACACCCGGGTCGGGTTAAAAATTATTGATGTTGAAAAATCTTGAAGCTTTTTAAATCATGTATATATAATTATATATATATTGTTTAGTTGGTGGGGGCTTGGGGGGCCTTGGGCCCCCGACCTTATGTCGAGAAGTGGGGTGATGTTATTGGTTGATGTTATATTTGTTTAATTATCTCTTAAGCTCTAAATTATGTGTTTAAATATTTTAGCTAGTTAGTAGATTTTTAATATGGTATCTAGAGACAACTATTACCCCGTTTGGGGGAATTATTAATTAGGATTTATAACAATGAGAGAAATGTAGTGGATGTATAGGCGGTTCTTTAACGGTGAATTTAATCCCTTTTTAAGGAAAATTTCATTACATTTAAGTGGTCCCCTACATGGCAAAAAAATAAAAAGTCCAAGAAAATGTGATAACAAGTTATTAAAAACAAACCCAAAAATTTTTTCCCATTTCAAGTTGGGTTTTTTTAAATAATTACCAATTGGAGGTTTCAAGGTGAAACATCAAAATTTTATAGGGCTTGGCTATGGAAATAGATTATAAGCCCTGCATATATCGATGGTATTAGAAAAGGTTTGGGCCCAAAATAACTTGGTAAATGGAAGACCACCAAATCCAGGACAACGACTTTATGATATGTTAAATCTTTGATTGAGTTGGGCCTGGTTGTAGAAGTTCACGGTTTTCATATGTGGTCCGTAAAGAGTTTGAAGGGGGTTATCGGCCCGGGGAGGGCAGATCGGTTGGAATTGATAAAGAGGGTTTCGCGATGACAATTTCCAAAATATTTTGTAAACGAAAAAGTTTTTGGGGCATGGGTTACCCCTTGGATTTTTGAAATAATTGTATGATTTTTTTCACATAAAGTTAGACAAATGTAGATATTGTGGGAGTCCCCAAAAACCAAAAAGTTGATTCTACAAAGAGGAAAAAAAAAGCTTTAGAAGGGAAGATGTACTATTTTTTTTTGATTCCTAGTACAAGGTGTATGCATCAAGCGCCACGGCGGGAGAAATCGTTGGCATGCTTCATCACCCGATGATGGAGTTATGCGCCACCTGCTGAATTCCCAGTGATGGAAACACGTCAATAACATATTTCTTTGAATTTGCGTGAGTGTCGTAATGTGCGACTAGGCCTTTCAGCGTGGTTTCAACCTTTTATTGTCCGGAAAACAATACTCTTCATGGCCGGTTATTATAACACCTTACAAATCTTATCCTTGGCTTTGCTTACCTTGAAGGAACATTTCATGTTTCTCACGGTGTTAGTTCACGGACCACGTGTCCAGAAGATAAGCTGGATGTTTTACCACGGCCATTAATAGAAGAATTGACTGTTGTGGGAAGTGGGTGTGCCTACCTATGACATTTCATTGACGGGGAATTTTCAAATGCGAGGCAATCTTAATGTGGACCATAAGCGACTTTCCGGCATATTCCATGTTGTGGATGTAAGACGCTGTGGGGTCAGCCATCCTCATTGCATGGATAACACGGATGCATTTACACTAGAGAAAGTGGAAAACAATCATGGTTTGGAAACCATCGGAAGTTTCTACGCTAATCATCCATTTAGAAAAAACAAAAAAGCTTTTCGAAAAAACAAGATGGTCTTAGTTGACACTTGAGAAACGAGTCGGAGTGAAGAAATCTTGAATGGAATAGATACATTGGGACTAGTAAGAGTGATGGATGACTACAATGACATGAATAAGATTATGCATAAATCGTGCTAGATCTGGATGGAGGAAAAGAAGCACCATCTTTTAGGATCTCCATCTTTGAAGGAACTACTAATTCGACATAATTTAGATGTGATGCATATTGAAAAGAACGTTTTTGATAATGTATTCAATCTTTGTTCTTAATGTTCAAGGGAAGACTAAGGATACAACAAAGTCAAGAGAAGAGTTGAATCGGTATTGTGCAAGACTGAATTAAAGCGTAATGAGATGGCTAGGCAGAAGTTTCCAAAAGCTTAGAAATACACCCTAGACAATTACGAAAAAAGGGTTTATGTGAATGGGTCAAAGGTCTTAAGTTTCCAGACGGAGTATGTGTCCAATATGGGTAGATGTGTTGATTTGAGGCTCGAAGATGTTTGAATGAAAAGTCACGATTGTCATGTTTTCATGCAACGCATACTACCTGTTGCATTTCGTGAACTTCTTCCTCAACATGTTTGGAGAGGCTATCACAGTTACATGTTTATTTTCAAGGACTTGACCTCCCGAGAGGATAAGAATTGAAGATATGTGTAGGCTAAGTGATACTATTCCAATAATTTTGTGTAATCTTGAGAGCGTATCTTCCCACCTAGTTTCTTTGACTCAATGGAGCACTTACCGGTTCACTTGGTAGATGAAGGCGCACACGGGGCTGTTCAATTTCGATGGATGTATCCATTTGAAAGGTATAAATTGGTATTATTTAGATAAATTAAAATATGATATAATATAATTAATTTTTATTTCTTTACGTAAATAGGTATCTTAGAAGGTTGAAAAACAATGTTAAGAACAAAGCTCGAGTTGAAGGATCCATATGCAATGCTTATTTAGTAGAAGAAATTTCTACATTTTGTTCGTATTATTTTGAGGATCATGTGAGCACAAAAATTAGGAATGAACCTCGCAGAGTTTGTGGTGGAGAAAGCATTAGTAGCATTCCTACGCGAGGATGGGATGTTCTTTCGATTTTCAAACAAATGGGACGCCCACTTGGGAAAATGTCTATGAGATACATGGATGATAAAGAATGTCTGATCTGCGCACACATACATCACTCCAGTTATTAGGAGGTCACAACCACTTATCTCGGTAAGTAATAATATATCTTAAAATGTTTGCTTTCAAATACATATTTGTATACGTAAATTACTATTCCTTTAATTTTGATAGATTGTTTGAAAATCAAATGAGATGTTCAAATCCAAGACTATCGAGTGAGCTTAGGAATTTTTGTTGACACACAATTTGCTGATTGGTTCAAGCGATGCGTAAGAAATCAATCACCCAGTAAGCGTGAACAAATATATCAGAGATCTTTATGAAGGGCTTTACTAGAGGTTACAACATATCAAGGATATGTTGTTAATGGACATATAGATTTCACAGCGTATCCTCCCAGAGTCGATAGGGCCACCTATAGATAGTGGGTTGTATTAAAGGTGAAGTATTTTCCAGCGATGAGATGGATTTTTATGGGCGATTGGTTGAAGTATGTGTACTTAGACCATCTGCTATGCCAATTAAAGAGGATTCACTTTTATTCAAATGTGAGTGGTTTGATCCATCAAGTGTGCAGGACATTGGTTCATAACAACTTCAAGTTTTTTATAAACCATGCGTAAAATAACAAGTATAGCCTTTATCTTAGCAAATCGCCATTCAAGTGTTTTTTTGCTCCTTCCAAATAATCAAAAAAGGGGTTTGGGGGAAGTTGAAGGTTAAAGCAAGATAAAATTTAACCCAATCGGATACCCCTACCCCATTAGAACCACCATTTAAAGGGGATAAAATTTGGGTCAACTCATGGATATAACTTGCCAATAGGGGGCCCAATACTTCATCCAAAGGGGGCGATCGACTTTGATGATGAGGTTTCCATTCGGATAAGATTTACGTTTTCGAGTTTTAATATTTTATGTGAAGAATTTAATATAATGATGTAGGTCTTTTATTCCTTACTATGTATTTATATTAATTAAATGTTGAGTTTGATTTTAAATTTAACAATTTTTTTAAGATTTTAGATATGCATCGTCGGGTTGGTCATATTATAAGCCCTCTCGACGAAAATCTTTCCCAACAAAGAGGCCGGACCCCTGATCATGAGGACCCCACCGGGGAGAATTTTTTGATGATCATGAACTTTTTAATGGAGGATGCATTTAAAAAGGGATCCAAATCCGGTTAGTTATTGGGTTTTTCATTATTAAATAAGCTTTTTTTTTTAACTAATCGATATTATTTGGGTTTTATAGGGGATTCTTATCCATCCTAAAATGTCTGGATAAACTTTTATAAAACATTAAACGACATTGGGTTTAACTGGGAAATTACAGGGAAGACATCGGATAGAACTTTTAAAAATTTAAGTAAATATTGGTTTTAAAAGATAAAATTTTGTTAGAAAAAATAATTTTATAATGTTTAATTTTCCCATAGAAATATTTTTTCCTTCAGGGAACAAGATGTCCACTTTGGGCGTGAGGCAAAGAAAACTCCCCATCTCAACCCCTTAAAAATTGAAAAAGGGTCAGATTTTTTAAAAAGAAAAGTGGGAAGGGGCCCATGGGAAAGATGATCAAATGGGGAACTCGCCCGGACGAGATTTCGAAAGGTGGACCCGCCGGCTATAAAAAATGGGGGCCAATTTTGTTTCCCTAAAAACTCGGGAAAAAAAGAAATGCCTGTAAATAACTCAAATTCATTATTTATATTAATATTTGTTTTATTATCTTTGACAAACGGGGAAATAAAAAGGGGCTCTCTTTTGGGGATTGTATGTATGACGCCTACCGACACTACACTTCAAGAATGGAAAATATACATCTAAGGAGGCAAGAGATAGATGTAAGTTTATTTACATGTTTATATGCGATTAAATTATTTTCATATAATATTTATTGTTATTTTCATTTCATAGGCCAAGGTAAAAGAGATTGCGGCTACAAAAGGTGAAGGAGCCAATCTAAATGATATATATGTCAATCAAGTCATGGGAGGCCGCCTTAACAAGAAGCGGATGTTGGAAACAGAGCCCTTTGGACCAATGCTCTTAGTAAGAATTTCGGGCCTCTGCCTAGCAATCAACAACATGATGCCAAGTGGAAAAGTGAGAGCAACAAAATCTCAATGAAGAGCGTGAGCGTAGAATAAGTTGGAAGGATGTGATCAAGATGCGAAAGGATTTGTTGGTGAGCCAACAACATTCCACAGTCAATCATTTCAACCTAATGATGAATATTCTACATGATGCTAAAAGGAGGTTAGTTGGATTAGCTACTTGAATTATTTTCAGAAATAAGCATTACTTGATTTAACCCTGGTTTTAATTCTTTTGGGATATGTGTGTGGCTTCAAGAGGTGGCTCAAAGATGAAGGATAGTTTCATCCAAGATTTGGAAAGAAATGAGACAAAGTTCATGAGACTAAGAAAGAGACAAAGTTCTTGAGACTAGAAAAACAAGCCATGAGAAGGAACATGCATCACTATTTTGTTATTAATTAAGTTTTAGAATTTGCACATTTGCTCAATAGTATTAAACGTGGTGTTAAGTAATAAATGAGCATTCGGGTAACTATTGTTATTTTTACTATGAAAAATGTATTGATTTGTTGAAAAATTATCGAAAGGGTGGATAAATAATAAAATAAATATAACCAAAACAAAAAAAAATATGGCGGATTTTTCCCAATGTAATTTTGTGAGGAAATTTCAAGGAAACAAGCGGTAGGCAGGATCAACAAACGAAACTGGCGGAAACAAATTCCGCCACTAATAATGGCCCGAAATCCGCACTATTTAAAAATTTCTTGGGGAATTTCTCTGGAACTTTATTCCGTGAGTAATCCGTCGCTAAAATTTAGTGGGAAAATTTTTTCCCTTTTTTATTTTAGGCGCTTATATTGCCGCGTCTGTTCAACCCCAATCCGCCACTAACTCCATTTAGGAAATAGCATTTAGTGGCGGGTATTTCCGCCACTATTTAACGATTTTTTTTTGTAGTGAAATTATACCTCCACGTTTCCCTAAAATAATACATGAATGGTCTAAATTATCTTTAAATCAATTGATATCTATATGTAAATATATAAAGAAGAGTTTTGAGAATAATTACATAAATGCTATTAATAATATAAAAACATTTTTTTAATATACTTCCCATATTACTCCCTCCGTCTCACTTTATTAGCTCCGTTTGACTTTTACGCTCTCTTTTTGTAAAAAAAAAAAAAATAGTTAAAGATGAGAAATGGTAAATTAAGAGAGAGAATAATATAAGAAGAGTCTTATCTACATTAGTGCTCTCTTACTTTACCATTTCACCACTTTAACTATTTTTTATCATTTTTACAAAAAGATGGCGTAAAAGTCATCGGGCTGCTAAAGCGAACAGGAGTATTAAATTTAAATATTAGATTATGTAACTTAAATGAAATATTAATACTATAAATCTTCATTTTTTTCATGATTAAATACCCACTAATGACATTCATGACCACTTATCCACTAACCTATTAACTTCGGAATTTGTAAAGAGATTTTTCTTTTAATATTGCTACTCTTAATGTTTGATCATCAATCGTGTTGTTTATGCTGCTCTGGAGAAGCAAAAACAACCGCCTTCTTGTCATGAACCTTGAGGTTCCGGTAAGACCAAGAAATACAAATTGTGTTAGTAGCTATCCAGGAGGCCGGGATTACAAAGGTTAGTGGTGAAAGCATTGAGATATGGATTCACCTCTGTCTCACATATTGTAATGTCCAATCGTATAATTTTTTTCAAGAGCTTGCATGAATATTAGGTTGATGGCACTCTTATTCATTTGTCTTTCTTGGATGTGGTATGGGTGGTAGCATACATGGGAAGTAGGCGATGGGATATACTATTAGGGTATGCAACTAATTTTTTTTTTTTTTCCGCTAAATGCATGCATATTAATATCGGTTGTATATTCCATGCTATTTTGCCTGTATTTTTGTTGATGATTTTGATCGATTTGACTATCTTTTAATATATATTTATACATTATTTTTATTGACATGTGTTTGTGATTGATCTTTTGTAGTATAGATCTAAAAGTGATTTAAATGATATGTGATTTGTGTGCATTTTTTGGTTTATAAACTTATTTAGTTATATGAGTTTTTATTGGTACAATAAATTGCTATTTTATAAATTTGTCATTTTAGAACTTGAAATAATAATATTGTTTCTCATTCAGTATACGTGTTATTTTTTTTCTTTGTTTGATTTTATATTTTTTAATAATTGTTTTTTTATTTTATACACTTATGATTTCGATTTCATATAATGATATTTTTATAAATTTATAAAATCATTTTACAGATAAAATAAGTTTAAATAAAAGAAAATGGGTCAGTGCATCACACATGGGTGGTGATACTAGTTATGACTAATCCTCAACAATTACTTCATCAGACCAACGCAAAACGTTTTATTGTGGATGGGTTTGCCCACTTATCTACTCTTGAGACTTTACCCAGTTAAGAATTGAAAAACGAGAATTTATTGATTGTTCAATTCATTGGATTTGACTTCCAATTTCATTCTAGATTTCATTTATTGAAAATGATTAAAGGCTTTTAGTTAACTCAATTATGATCTACAAACTAAAAACATAATCAAAATAACATATCCAACTATTATTATCCAACACTAGTTTGATAACCTAACAATTTCAATAGTTCAAGTTGATTAATTTGTTTTTCACATACATGCTACCATGTAAAATACAAAACTTGAAATAGTTGTGGAACACCCTCACTAAGCACAAATGAAAGCAGACCAAGCAACAACAATAAATCACATTAAATGACACACACACGAGTTGTTGAATTAAGAGTTACATATTTATAGCTCAAAGAAAAAACCACAACCTGAATTAGCCTAACCGAATAGCCCGCAATGTGATAGGGTTGGCCCGGAGTAAACCTGAATCCCATAGGGTTGATCTGAACTGAATTAATTCTCATTAATTAGATTATGATTTTTATTAGTGATTTTTTAAATCTCTATAGATTAATACTATATAATTGTTTTTCAATTGTATATGAATATATTGACTAATTATTATTTTATTTCTTTATATTTATCATAAAACATTATATATAAAAATAATAAAATTATTATTATTTAGAAAAAAATTGTATTATCATCACTCAATGGGATACATATTTATTTCAAGTTGAAATAACACTAGTTTGTATATGTAGTCGCATATTATAGATACTAGTGTTATCAAGCTATCTATCGCAGTGACAAACGATTTTCAAATAAAGAAAATTTTTAAGGTAAATAGATTAAAAAAGAGGATGATAAAAATATAATGAGATTTATGATTAAGAATATTTGTTAATTACATTTAGTATTCATAATATTATATACAATTAATAACATTATAAACAATAACAAAAAGAAAAATTGCACTTCTCCCACCTCACTTTAAATGAAACATTTCATATTCGGCAAACGATGTCTACAACTTTAGTTTATGATAGTGAAGCACATAAAAAAGAGATGGACAAAAAAACTGTAAATGGAGTAAAATGAAATAAAATAAATGAACCATGTATTACCAATGCTATGCACGGGACATAAGAAATCTGAGTCTAACTCGTCCCGAAACCCGACCTTATAAGGTCCCAAACCCTAAACGTACGTGTCCGTATCAGGTTAACTTCGTACAGATTCGTGTTCGATAAAAAAATTGCCAGCGTTGCTTTGTTTTACCCCTTTTCTTTCATTAATTAAAATATTCAAAGTCCATCATTTATTCTAGAAAATATATAAACAATTTATTATATCTCTAGATGTACAAATAATTAATTCAGTTGTCGTTAGATTAATTAAACCCCACCACTTCTTGGGAGACTTTCGGCCTTAATCCAAGTCCGATCCAATATGAACACATGTGGTCAAACCAAAACAAAAAATTTATGAGTAAAGATCTAAAGTTATTGCTAGATAAATTTAAATTAATTACAATGACATTTACTAAGTTTCTAGAAAACTTTTATATATGTATAGATATTGAGATTAAATCACAATTATTAAACATATGTAAGTGCCAAAAATTTATAAACCTTTATGAAGGAAACTTGCATGCCACATTTATCACTCTAATTAGTGTAACCACCTATTCTATTTATGCGATGAAATATAATTAGTACCCTTGTTCCATAGATCAGAATTTCATTCGACTCATTTTGAAAAATAATTATAAATAATTAAAGTAGAGAAAAAAGTAAAGTAAGAGAAAGAATAATGTAGAGAAGAGTCGTATCTATAATATTCTTTCTCATACTTTATTTTTTCTCCATTTTAACTATTTATAATTATTTTTTTAAAGAGTCTAAATTAAAGCTTCATTATTTATGGAACAATGGAGTATATGAGATTGAATTGATTTAAATGATGTTTATAATTAGTGAATTGTGACAGTAATTGAATTAATTTTTGGTAGGCCAATCAAAATATCTAAATTTTACAATACAATCCAAAACTTAGAATTATTTGCAATTAAAAGTAAAACTCCTTTAAAACTCGCTTTTATATATGTATAGATAGATAATGATTTTTTTGAGCGTGGTTGGCCTGTCAAATTAACCCAAAACTTGAAAATTTAGAGTTAGAATCGATAACTTATATCTTAAAAAATTATAATTCGAATAACCCGTAATCGAATAGGCCGATAACTCAAAACTTTATTCGTGATTGTGCACACATGCATTAATTCCTAAATCTTATATTAACCGTGCCTGTAACACGTCTATAGTCCTTTATTTTGTGGTACTCAATCCGAGTCCATTGAGCCCAAACTAATGTTCGTAGCATGCATGCCCATAAATAGTGTGACAATATATCCACACTTATGGTATACTCCATATAACATGAATTTGGCATATTTAAGTGGGTTTAGTCTTTAACCTAAAAATAAATCAATCTTTAAAAAACTAGTAAAGTATGGTGTAGTAAATCACAGAAGTACGTAATATTGAAATTGAGTGATGTTAAACGACCACATTATGTACAACCACACAAGGTTATATTAGTAAATTAAAGCATTAATTATATTATTATAATATTCATTATAGTTAGTGGACAAATAAAATGACTTTATTAACCCTCAGCCTCAATTTTCATTTTTGAATCAAAATTCCTCTCTTCTTACTCTTCAAATTTAAATTAAAGTTGTGCATTAATCAGATGTTACAGTTCCAATAACAATAAATTTTAATACACAAATTTTTAATATAACCACAATATTTTGAAATAATAGTACCACCGTATGAGAATTTTGAGAAAACTTTTCCATTTTACTGTTTTCCATTTTTTTCTTCTAATTGATTCATTCCAAAGTACTTGATTCATTATATAAATTTTTATTCTAATTGATTCATTTCAAAAGTAGCGTAGTATAACCTAAATTCTAATCATTCACTTCAACTAATTTTAAGCATAAGGTAGTACTTGTCGAATGATGTATAACCCAAATGGCATTAAGGAAAAGAAAAATGAGTCATATTACAATTTAATTGAGGTATTAAATTTAGGATCTTGATTATTTATCGGAATTTAAAAATTATTATATAAACAATATGATTGATACTTATATTCAATTGAATCATCTGAGATATTAATTTTAAAATGATTATATTAAATAATATGATTGATACTTATATTCAATTGAATCATCCCGATATTTCAATTTAAAAATGATTATATTAAATAATATGATTGATACTTATATTCAATTGAATCATCCGAGATTTCAATTATTCTTATATTAAATTGAATCAAAATTTGAACAATTTAATTGAATTTTAATTAGATCGAAATGAGTATTTATGCTTTCAATTAGTCTTATATTCATTTGAACAATTTAAGTATATGTTGAATTCATTTGTTAAACTTAATAATTCTTCTTGTCTTAATGATTTTAAGTTTTAGATTTAATTGAGTGCTAAATTCAATTGGAAAATATAAACTAGTTTTTCATATTCAATCGACCGATTCAATTGAGTTTACATTCATAATAGATTCAAATTAACTGTTAAGTTGTAGTTTAGCAATTTAACAATCCATTCTAACATGGACTCATTTTTAATTCAATTAATCTTAGATTCAATTGAATGATTGTAAATGCTTTGATATTTGATTCAATTCAAGTAATCAGATTAATATTGGTTTCAATTAAATCCAACAGAAGGATTTTGATATAATTTGAATTGAACTATTCAATGAATAATTAAACATTTACTCTAATTTTAAATTCAATACAACTTAAATATAATTGAACAATTAAGTTGAATTTTAGATTCAATTTAACAATTCAGTTTAGTTTAGATTAATATAGTTTTATTAATCTGAAATCTACTCAAAATATTGAGATATTTTGGTTGTGATTTAATTGATATATACAATCAACAAATGAATATTAATATTCATTTGAGCCATTGATGAAAATAATTTAGTATAGTTAATATCATTAAGATTTTTTAATAATAGTTAGATGAAAATAATTTACTAGTTGATCTATATATTTTTCAATATTAATCTTGACTTGATTTATCTATTTTTTGTGATAAATCTTAAGCACATTGAAAATCTAGTTAATTTAATAAATACTAATGTCATTGGAATTTCTTTTACAAATAAAGTAGTTGTATGAAATTAATTTACTAATTGATCTATCTATATTGTAATATTAGATCATAGGGAATGTTAGGTCATACCTTTAAAAAAATACCTACCATCATTTTACAATTATTTGTATCTAAATATAATAACCCACGTCCCAAAAAATCTGAAACTGGCAGCAATTTGTTTTCTTTATACAACAATTTTTTTTTTCGAATATCCGACACACTATACATAATCTATAGATTGTTGTGTAGTGTTTGTAATATTGATGTGTAGCTTTATAATATTCTGTATAAGTGATGACGGTGTCCACTTTATAGTGGTTGTCATTTAACCTTAGATCCATAACCACAATTACAATTTATTTAATCAAACACCATTAGAATTTTTATATAAACCAGATAGTTTGAATGACATCTATTTTTATGATATTAGATCTTAAGCATATTTAAAAAATTATTTGATCAAACACTAATGTAATTGAGATTACTTTTACAAATAAAACCGTTGAATGAGAATAATTTACAATTTAATCTGTTTAATTTCATGATAGTAGAATTAAGCACATTAAAAGTTATTTAAACAAACATTATTATAATTTTTTAATCGGAACAAACCCCTCTATGTACCACTAAAAATTTAAGATATTATTCAATTAATTTTCTAATCTTATTTTCAGTTTTGACTCGAATACAATATAATTTTTCAGTTGCTAATACTATATTTTAATTTGGAAGCTCTAACTATTCTAACAATTATTTAATTTAATTTAATTTAATTTAATATTATACTGTACAAATTTAAAATTTAGATTCAATTATGTTTTATCATAATACAATTCAGAATATATATTAATCACGTTTGATAGCTTAGAAATAAAATTATCATAGGAGTATTTTTCAAATAAATATGAAACTCGGATATACTTCATTTCTATCCCAGCAAAGTTAAAAAATGTACCGTGCTCAAGTAGGCCCCATCCCACTAAAATTGTCCCATCATTTATACCGACCCATCGTCTTCCTCAACTTCCATTTACTAATTGTAATATATTCTCTCTCCTTTTTATATCTAAACTCCAATGTCGATTTCTTTCTCGTTACTCAGTTAACAGAACTCCGGGTTTAAAATTTGGGGTGAAGCAGCTAATGGTGGGGTCGAAGAAAATTAAAATACCGAACAAAAAAGAAATTTCTATACTGTTTGGATCTATACTGTTTACAAAAACATAATAAGCTTAGCACCATAATGAATCCAAGAGTATTTATATGTACTTATAAAAGCTAATAAGCCAACTCTGCGTGTTGAAATTAGAAGGGTTATGTATGAAAGCTTGTATCCTCAATTCGACAATGACCAAGCTCCGACCTTAGTTAAAAAAACAACATTTAATTGTAATATTCGACGTGCGTTCAATTCAACAAAGGCGCGAACTCATGAAAAGGAAATAGTAGATGAGAGGGAAAAGATGAAAGTAAAACAATAAAACAATATTAGAGCGAAGAAAAGATGAGGCCAATTTCCACAAAAAAAACAAAAGGGTATAAAAGTAAATTGGCGGATGAATCGGGTTTTTTAAATAAACATTTTTTTCATTAAACTATTTATGGTTGTACATAATATATATGGTTGTATAGCTTTTCCAAATTATTTTGTGAACATGCAATTTTCGCCAACAGTACTTGCACAATTTGTAGCTAACTTTAACCATCATTCAATTTCAATTGCTCCATTTTATATCTAAAATACTAGCATGCATAGAATTAGGCAGCTAATTAATTTGGCGGGGGTAATTAAATAAATATATTTATGATATTTTCGTAATTAATACGCCACATTTACCACTTGATATACTATGTCACATATCCTTAGCAACGCTCTTTAGTTCATTATAAAACTATTAACGCTATAATAGTAAAACTTGATCACATTTTTTAATCATTTATTGAATTTATAAATAAAACTGATAAACTGAAAATATTAACAAAGTTGTAAATATTAGATTAAAATTTATAAAGAAAATAAATACTCCTAAAACTAATGTCTTAACTCTTAAACACTATTATGCCAAGGTGGCCAATGGATAACAATTTTGTTGATAACAAAAGAGGATCATTTCTTGCGTTAGCATAAAAGAACTAAAAAGAGCGATATTGAATCTCAGAAGAACTCACTTTACATGGAGTAGTCTCTTGGCATTTCAAAAATGACTAGGGTTGAAATCGACTTCACAAAATCATTGTTTATAGATTATGCTCACATAAAATATATAGCGATACTCCATTTGTTTTGTTTAAAAAATGTACATTTTTTTTTAATCTCCGACCTATCATGATACTCCATTCGTTCCCCAATAAACTTTTTATTTTGTTATTTCATCGTCCACCAATAACTTCTTACTCCTCCATTTCATAGTAGTGGAAACATTTCTTTACATGCAGATTAAGAAAAATTGATAAGTAAGTTAAGTAAGTAAGAATAAAGTAGGAAAGAAAAAGCTAGAGACAGAGAAGATAGAATAAAGTAAGTAAGAAGAAATATGTTGAGTTTACTAAAAAGAAATCTTACTCTCTTATGGAACTTATCATAATTGTAAAATGATCTCACTATTATGGGACGGAGAGAATATTTATTTTATAATACTATACTACTTTTGGTAATATAACTCACCTTCCACTAACATTTTCAACCAACTTTCTATTTAGAACAGGCGAGATCAAAACTCCCCTTGTATCGGAGGATATAACTCACAGAAGGAGTATATTTTTAAAATAGAAAACCATTCTTTTTAATTTATTTGATTGTTTTTATTTTTTCTTTACATAAGTAAAAAACAATGCATAAAATGTGGCGTAATAAAAAAATAATTGCTCAATTTAAATGTGATTTGAAGGGGTGGGGAGAGTAACAAATTTTTTATTATGTAGTACATATAAATGTAGGGTGATAACAAATGTTATCTTATCAAGAAACACAACATGGAAATCTCAATCTTCTTCGTATCTCTGCTTCTATCTTTTCTGTATCTATTGCTATTAGCATTTCGCCCAATTTTCCTCATAAAATCCCTAAAATTCCCCCCAAGTCCGCCATTATCACTCCCAATCATCGGCCACCTCTATCTCTTCAAAAAAACCCCTTTCATCAAACCTTGGCAAAAATCTCCCAAAAATACGGCCCAATTCTCCTCCTTCAGTTCGGTTCCCGCCCCGTTCTCGTCGTCTCCTCCCCGCCGCGGCAGAGGAATGCTTCACGAAAAACGACGTCGTCTTCGCCAACCGCCGAGGCTGCTGGCCGGGAAGCACCTCGGCTACGGCTACACCACCTCGTGTGGTCCCCCTACGGCGACAACTGGCGCAGCCTCCGCCGCATCGCCACCGTCGAGATTCTGTCCACTCATCGTGTCCAGATGTTCGCCGACGTGCGGCAGGACGAATCCTCCACCTCGTGCGCCGCCTCCTCAACGGCGGCGGAGAGCGCGAGGACGGATACCGAGCGGTCGATTTGAAATCGGCCTTCTTCGAGACGATGGCGAACGTGATGATGTTGACGATCGGCGGGAAGCGATACTACGACGACGTTTCGGGGAATTCGGAGGAGAAATTGAGGTTCAAGGAGATCGTAGCGAGACTTTCGCAGTGAGCGGCGCCACCAATATTGGGGATTTTGTGCCGATTTTGAGGTGGATTGGAATGGATAAGATCGAAAACAAGCTGAGGGCGTTGCAAGTGAAAAGAGATAATTTCATGCAGGATTTAATCGAAGAGCACAGAAATTTCAAATCGGAGAAACAGAGGAATTCAACATTGATCGATGTGCTTCTGTCGTTACAAGAGAATGATCCTCAAAATTACAATGATGAAATCATCAGAGGCATGATGCAGGTTTAGATTATAAATTAATTTACTAATTTAATTGCAAATTTCAAATTTGTAATGGTTGATTTTGTTATTAATTTTTAACCAGGTGATGCTGACAGCTGGCACGGACACGTCAGCATCAACAATGGAATGGGCAATGTCGCTCTTGCTCAACAATCCAGACGCGCTAACAAAGGCGCGAGCCGAGATTGACTGTCGATCGGTCATTCTCGCTCGTGGATGACTCTGACCTCCCTCGTCTGCCCTATCTACAGGCGGTCATAAAAGAGACGTTACGCCTGTGTCCGGTGGGGCGATGCTTGTCCTGCAGAGTCGGCAGCTGGTTGCACGGTTGGGGGATACAGGGTGCCTAGCGGGCAATGTTGCTTGTGAATGCGTGGGCCATACAGAGAGATCCTAAGGTGTGGGAGGATGCGATGAAATTCAAGCCCGAGAGATTCTTACTTAGATGGGAAGAAAGAAGGATCGTTTGTGATGATGCCGTTTGGATATGGGAGGAGAGGGTGCCCGGTGAGAACATGCGTTGCGCGTCGTAGGCCTAGTCCTGGCATCGCTCATTCAGTGCTTTGAGTGGGAGCGCCTTGATCGGGAGACGGTGGATATGTCCGAGGGTCGGGGCTTACCATGCCCAAGGCTCAGCCGCTTGTGGCGAGATGCAGGCCACGGGCGGTGGAATTGCTTCAACATGTTTGAACGTTAATAATTAAGTGTTTATAATTTGTATAGAAATTAGTTCATACTAGCAAAATATTTGAACATATTTTGTTTATGCTACATGCAACAGGCCACATTATGTGCATGACAATAATTGACGTGAATTTCTTCTTTAAAAAGTGTTTCTTTTATGCAAGCAAATATATAATCAAATGATGATACAAGTCAGAAAACAAAAGTTCCCCAAAATTGGTTTCTTCTGCAGAACAGCAGACAACACGATACAAAAGCAGCTTAGTGAAATTCGAATTGCTGTGTCCAATTAATATCCCACACAATTGCTGTTTTATCAACACTTCCACTAAGAAGAAAATCTCCTTTTATGTTTATTTAGTGTACTGACTACTGATCAGTTCCCTGGAAGAAAAGAAAGCACGCTACATCACGCACATGTGAAACGAAGAGGGCCCTAATCATCATTTGAGCTCAAAATATACAGTTCTAAAATATGCATTAAGCGGCAATGAACTTTCCATCCAACTTTAAACATAGTGAAAAACATACAAATTGTAAAAATACTACTAGTAAAAGAGTTATCTCTACTCACAACTTTACCACTTAGACAATCGTTTTGTTCACATGATTCAAAATTATCACAGTAGATCGATCAAGCTTCAAGAAGCATGAAGCTTTAGAAAATGACATTATGAGGAAGTCTTACCATCTTTACTCCATATCCTTGCCTGGCCTTCATAAGACAGTAGCAACATGCAGATGGTTCATTTGTCTTTATAGGCATCAGATTGACCACATCCAGCACAGAGGGAGAATTGAATGAAGAAATTGAATAATATACATACCAAATTGCATATAAAACTCATTCAGTCAAGTGTTGTACGTCTTTGCTTTTCTCATTTGTTTTGCCCTTGAAATGCCCAAGTACCACACCGAAAGGCCCAGTTTTCTGTAACGAACTAGACGGTCCAATACTACAAATTCTAGCAGTCAAGTCTCCAGATCTATCAATGATCATAGGGTTTCTATTAACATGACAGAAGAAGAAATTGCACATGATACTAACACAAAAGGTTTTAATATTAGAAGAAGAAAGCTTCAGCGATGATATGCCAGCTCTGGTTTCATCAGATTCCTTAATTAACTATGTGGTGATAAACCTCTATATCTAAGTGTGCCTTAGTGTGCAGTCCTATATCTCAGCAGCCAGCTACAGTACATTAGGCTGGAGACCACACTGAAATTTAAATTCTTCTTCTGACAGCCAATGACAACGAAAGAACAAACTACACATAAAGGAACAGAGATAGTGAAGTGTGTGATATACTATGAAGTGTGCTTGTTTGGTAGTCTACATAAAGCCGAGATATATGAGTTATATGGGTTATTTGGCTGTTTAGTAGATAAAATAAGTTCATGTTAGGCCATCAAAGCCCATCTTGGCGCTAAAGCCTGAAGAGATTAGTTCCAAACAACCCAAAAGATTGAGATAGCATATCCTTATCTTAAAAGCCCGTCTTAATTAATTATCTTGTGCTAATTTAACATGCCTACCAACTAAGGAAAAAATCGCTACGGGATAGCAGACTATACCTTTTCTAAACCAGCCACATGTTTTCGAATGTTTCACCTTCTTTTTGTTTGCAGATATAGGTTCAAGTATTATTGCTTCAAGAAATTTGTTATTTGTCATGCCAGAAGTGACAGGACTAATGCTTAATAGAAAAGTTAGCAATACAGGAATATAGTTTCAAAAAAATTATAGTAACCGCGAAACACTTGTGAATTTTTTTATGAAAACCAATAGGATGGTACTCGGAGCATAATATGAATGAAGACAAGATATTTGAAAAATAACAACAAAATGAAAGAAGGTCAAGAGGTCAGTCCAAGACATGAATGATAAGCTACATAATCTGGAGGGAATGGTATTTATGCTCTACTGATATGGACTGGATAACAGAGAGTTCCATAAAGTCAACCAATCAAGCCAGTAAGTAAGCATGCAATAATGCCTTCCCAAATTAGAGAGCAGTCACTTGTACTTGCAATATCAATAACAAGATGATTTTGTGCATGACTGGTTTCAGAATCATTTTCCTATTTAGACTTGTCAAGACTTCATTTTTTTCTTCCATTCAATTGTCATGACAATAACTGTCTTCTGATATCTTGAATTAATTGTTCTACCATTACTTCAAACCTAAACATGACAACACGCGTTTGCAATTCAATCACGATTTGTACCAATAATTAATTCCAATCACGACATTCAAGAATGGAGAGAGAGAGAGAGGGGGGGGAGAGTTACCGGATTCGTTAAGATGAGGTAGTTCAACTCAGTCGAGGTAATTGCAATCATTCATTGTGGAAAATCCCTGCATCATCAACTTTCTCTCTTATCCGTGAATTTGGGAGAGGAAGAGCTGAGAGCATCCGGCGCGGCTCGTCGCCGTCCTATCTCGTCCCGCAGAGAGCAGAGACGCCGTTCAAATGTCATCTCGTCGTCCGGACCAGCCATCCCGTCCAGCTTCCGCGCGGAAGGTCCTGACGAGCTATCTCGCACGCGCCCGCCACGTGGCGGCGTGAGCCCACTCGCGTCGTAATTATAACGTCCCTAATTTGATTTTTTCTTTAAAAAATTCGATTTTTGAAATAAAAATAAAAATAAAAACGGTAATATGACCGTTCAACGGTCGAATTTTTAAATTTTTCATTTTTATTTATTAATTTTTATTCTATAAATACTCTTCATTCTCCATTTTACACACAACACACATCTATTCTTCCCCATCTCTCTTTCTTTCCTCTCCAATCACTTCTATAAATCATTCCTTTATTTTTTCTTCTCCCAAGTTTAATCCATTCATGGATCCATTTGAGCAAATGCGTCGAATAATGGAAGAAGGTTGACGTAGGGAGGAGGAAGTCGCCAGCCCTCTCGCGAGCCCGGACTTACATCCATCGTAGAGGGAGGAAGCGCCGCAAGGTTGGACGTGATTACTTGATCGGAACCGGTATGGGGAGATATCTACTTCGTCGCCGTTCCAGTATGTCACTGGCTATTTTGCACATCCATCCGTATGTCACGTGCGCTATTTTTGCATATCGCGAATACATTGGCGGCCGGGAAGAGTACTCTAGAGAAGGGTTCGAGGCTTGGCCGTCCTAGCCACACGACGCTCGAAATGTCTGCGCGATCGTCGCTGCTCTTGGACAACGACGGATTCGTTCAACGAATACGCACGTCGGAGAATCCTGGAAACTTTGTTTGATGAACTTCGCAAAGGCGTCGGGCGCCTTCACGATGAATTTACGAAGAAGCCATCCACCGCAGATTGTGGTTCTCTCCAACTTCACGAACAAGTGCACGGATTCCCGGGATGCTCGGGAGTGTCGATTGCATGCATTGGCAATGGAAGAATTGTCATGTGGCGTGGAGGGGGTCATACACGAGCGGCCACAAAGGCACCCCCCCACCTTTATACTCGAGGTCGTCGCCGACTACCGGCTATGGATTTGGCATGCATATTTGGGTCCGCTCGAACACGACGTCAACGTGCTCAGATAATTCCAACCTCTTGCGAAGTTCGAATGGTAAAGCGTCGGCCATCAACTTCATCGCTAACAATCGCCGGTATAAAATGGGGTACTATCTTGCCGACGCATCTATCCAAGTGGCCAACCTTCGTGAAGACTTTCAACGAGCCTACGACGAAAAATAGGCTTTTGCGAGAAGCGAGGATGCTCGCAAGGATGTGGAGAGAGCGTTCGGGGTTCTCCAAGCTCGATTTAACATTATCAAAGCCCGGCTCGTCGTGGTTTATGGATAATATGGTCGACATCATGTATACGTGCGTAATCTTGCACAACATGATTGTCGCCGACGAAGGACTTGAGGCGGAAAATTGGTTAGACCACGAAATCCGGGAAGCTCAACCGCAAGTAGTCGCCTCGAAGGGAGTGCATCCGTCTTTGCAAGAGCGGTTGTCTAATCGGGCAGGACACGTGATTCTACCGCCCGCTGACTCGGGAGGATCTAATGGAGCACATTTGGGCAAAATTTGGCAACCGTTAGATGATCGTCACTAGAGAACTCCTTCTTCGCTTTGCCTCCATTTTTTTGTGATTTGAATTTAAGTGTGCAATTTGTAATTTCTAGTTTTTTAAATTATTTTTTATTTTTTTAGGTTTTTAAATTGTAATTTATTTTATTTAAGGAAGTGTGTTTTTATTAATTGAATTTGTTGGAAATAAAAATAAAAAATGAAATTGAATGAATAGTTAAGGGATGAGATGGTTAAGAGATGGATGGATGCATGATCTTTGTCTCTTGGTTAAGAGATGAAGTTTGAAAAGTCAGTGGGACCCATGAATAGTTAAGGGATGAGACAGTTAAGGGATGAATAAGAGATAGGGATCGGATGGTGCAGAGGATTTGGGACACGGGTGGGTTTTCCGAATATGGATTCTTGAGATACCGAATGTGTGGAAAATACCTCAATACCCTTGACGTGCTACCGTTTAATAAAATTTGTAACTATTTAAAAAAGAAAACTAATCCGATGGTGTGGTTATATTGTGACATGAGACTCATTCATTTTATCTAAATGATCAAGAGATCGATCTGCTTTTAACATGAAACAATTTTAAATTTACGGTCAATTGTCTGTCCGAGTCCACATAGGCTAAAGTACGAGTGTGTGATGAGTGTGATCTAACCATTGGCCGTCTAGTGATGTTCAAGTGTGGATATGTCGATGTCTTGAAGTTCGGTTGTTACACTTTGTGTAATCTTCTATTTTCTTGTTATATTTCATAGATATTGTGTAGATCTTCTTGAATTTGTTAGTTTTGTTTCATATTTGTATTATCTAGCTATATTAATTACTTCCTCGTCCCAAGTTACTTGAGACGTATTCCTTTTAGGTTGTCGCAAGTTACTCGAGTCATTACTTTATTTAATTAAAACAAAACATCTAATCACACTTACTTTATTCTTTCTTTTACTTTACACTCTCATCTCTCTTACTTTATTCTCTCATCTACTTTATTTAATTCAATAACACAACTTTCTTAAATCGTCTCTTGAAAAAGCACTCAAGTCACATGGACGGAGGAGTATAGATTTGAGTTATATTTTGTCTATATTTTGGTGAGAGTTGAGCACCTTACCATCATCTCGGTGAAAAAAAGAAATCTCAATTTAAATGAACTTCAGCAAGTCGAGCCTCTCAAAAGTCTTTCATACAAAGAAATGAAGAATAGTTTCATCACCAAAGCACAAAAGCTTCATAAATCTCTCAATTACAACAAGTAAAATATGCAGATACAAAAGATTTCTATGAATTAAGGATGAATATCACATTTGTATGATAGTTTGAAAAAGTGTGAAGTAGAATTGAACTTAGTATCATGAACTAGGTATCCTTTTCAATGAATAAAATCAAGAATGTAGTGAAAAGCAAAAGACATGCATTCCAAAAGCAAAAGATGCATCAGAAGTGGTGAGACATACTTGTCTTATAGCATATATATGTATTCACGAACAAATGCAACATTTGTTCTGTTTCACACTGTCACTATTTCGACTAGTTTCCCAAAATACATAAAGATTAAAACTGATAAAAACCAACAATCTCTTTTGCATCATTTCCTATATATGAAGACTAGGAGTGTGAGTCTGTGACCCATATTTTAGGGAATGAAAGCAATGCCCAAATAATATGTTTTCTTTTACAACTTGACATATATAATTAAAGCTCCATAAAGTTCTCGTGATGCACTCAAAAAATAATATACATGTATAAATATAATAAAAAAGCTAAAGCTGAGACCAACATCGTGTAACGTGTCCCATGTTTGCGGGGCGTGTACCTAGAAATTGAATAAATTACGTAAGTTGTTATATTTATTTGTGTATAACTAACTCATTACAATCAACTTGATGTGTTTGTGTTATTGGAGAAATATTTAGGTGAACTCGTATGTAAAATTAAAATGAAATCAATTTGAACACGTAGTGAGACAGTCCTTGTTAATTATAGTAGGAGGTTATCTTTATTGAGAAGTACTGAGTGGAAAATGAAAAAGGTAGAGATGAGAAGAGAGAAAAAGCGAGAGAGAGTAAAGTAGGTGTGGAAAAATGTTGACTTTTAATAAAAAGAAAATAATTCTATTACTATGGAACGTACAAAAATGCAAAATGACTCTATTACTATGGAACGGAGGGAGTATCGGACTAGGCTATACTCGAACCAATTAAGTGTTATTGGAGTGAAAAATGTGGGGTGACCATGTTCGGATATTAACAAATGTGATTGACTAACATATGTTGGGACATGATATCAAAGCAGACTCAAGCTTGAGCCAAAAGTACCATCGGATCAAAGTCAATACGCACATAGAAAAAAAAATACTTGTAGGCACTATATTTTTAAATTTTTTTTTTGAAACTTGGATTTGTTCACCATTATTTTATGACCAAAAAAAACTAGATCTCCTTGTGTAACATGGAGTACTTGATATTATCAACGAAACAACACCATTTTCTTTACAATATCGTTTACCTCCGACGTACAGTGATGTCTACGTATGATTTCTCAGCTATTATAGATATCATAGTAGTATAATAATTTGCCAACAAACACACACTAAAATAAAAAATCAAAAGGGCCCATAAGATCTGAATCTTTCTGCCTTTTACATGTATATATAAACACACCACTTGTACTCAAAAAGACAATCCCTTTTGTACAAAATCCTCCTTTCCCAACACCATGCACTATTTCAGAGTCTTCTTCCTCCAAAAGTTATCCATTTTGTTTCTGCTAACGTTGCTGCCTCTTCCGCAACAATGGTTGTCTGCGCCAGGCAATTCTCCTCCTCGAAAATTCAACACCAGCACTTGCAGGTTGAGGAAAGCGTGAAGCGCGATTTCGATGCGTTTTTCTCTAGCAAAAGGCGAGTTCCCAATGAATCCGATCCCCTTCACAATCGCTGAAGATCCATCACTGGTTTTCGCTGAAGAAAACACTGTAATATGTAGTACTTATGAGTATATGCTTGTGAATTTTTTGTGTATATTTTCAGAAATATATTTAAATTGTGATCTTTTATTTTTTAAAAATGTTGGAATTTACCGGTTTGTTGATTATTCTTGGCCGGTTTTTTGAATTATTATTTTTTTTGGGTTTGATTTCTATGTTTTATCAATTTCATGTTCGGTATTACTATAATTAAGCAAATTGTGTTATTGATTTTGAATTTTCTTCCCCAAATTTAGAAGCTCATTTTTTTTTTTTTGACAAATGCATATTTTCAGTTGAAAGTGGATAAATAAGAAAAATAAACAGAAGAGAGGGGAAATGGTTAATCATATGATAAAAATAGAAAGATACTAGCTAGAGAGTGTTAATTTTTGTGGAAACATTAAGACTATTAATTAGTTATGGACAAAAGTAGTGTAAAAACAACTTTCGGTATTGTGATGTGAAACAACCATTATATTTTAATAAAAACTATATCGCCAATTTCCTATATTTTGACCAAATTGCGTTGAGTTTGGAATGGCAGAAAGAGGACATATTTGGACAAAAATTAGGAAAAAGGGCAATTAATTTTCATGAGTTCGAATCTCTAGTTTTTTAATACTATAAAAAAATAGTTGGGAGGGAGCATAATTTCAGGTTATTTTAATTTTTGATGATTTTTTTATTTGATAAAAATTTTGATTTACCACCCTTTTTTAAATTTATAAAAAAAAAAAATTTTGGTAAAAGATATAGTAGTAGTAATTTTAATGGACAAGGTTACTTAAAATATGGATAAAGGGGAAAAATTTGGAAAGAGTTAAGGGTCCCTTTTTTTTCTCTTGTGTATGGCCCCCATGTTTCTTGTTTTTTTTGGAGTTTGTTTTTTTTGTCTCTTCTATGCTTTTCTTTTTTTTCCCCTAACTTTCCCTTTTACAGTTTTTTTTTCATTCTATGTATCATCATTATTGCCTAAATTTTTGAAAATTTTGAAAGGGGAAAAAAATTAAAATGTAAGATCACATTTTTTTCCCTTTTAAACAAGTGCATGCGCGAAGACCCCAACATTCCTAACTTAGTCTTCAATTGTAAAAAAGAAACTTGCTTTTTTTGTTATAAGAATAAAACTAACACTGTAGTAACATTTTATTTAGCGTTATTAGTTAATTGTTGTTATTAGTATAGTGTTGCACTTAGGGGTGGTTTCGGGGACGGTATACCGTACTATGAGTGTCATATCGTATAAAAGACCGAAAATTGATATGACAAAAAACCATACCGAATTTTTTTTGGGACACCGAAGATCGGTATCTGAAATTCGGTAAGGTAGTTTTTCATACCGTCACCATACCTTGTTTTCGGTATACCGTACTTTTGCGGTATACCGAAATGCGGTACGACATACCGTTATACCAGAAAAAAAAAATCTATTATACCCGAAATATTCGAAAAAACAATTCTAGTGTTCAACTACTTCAAAAAGTTCAAACCAATTAAACTTCACCATAATCAAATCTTGTTCATACAATCATTCTTTTTTAAATTTAGGTATAAATATAACACAAATATATATATGGGGAATATTAAGGTCCTACTACCTCCTTAGTATTAAGCATCAGATCATAGCTTTTGGATCATTGGATTAGATAGTTGTGATAAGCTACATACCGACTAAAATGTTACATTATTAGTCAAGTTACATTATTACACTAAAATGCTACATTATCTTACTAAAATAGTACATTATTAGTTAAGTTTTATTATTAGACTAATAATCTACTACTTTATTAGATGACATGTGACATTAATCTTACCGTTAGATCACAAGATCTAATGGATAACAAGTGTTTTACATGTTGAAAATGAATAACCCCTATATATATGTTTATATATGTAATAATCAATCGGTATACCGATATACCATGGTATAACGAAGCGTCGGTATATATCAACGATTCGGTATGCCGATTATACCGGTATACCGAATTTTCGGTATACCGCGGTATAGGAAATCTAATACCGTTACCGTACCGAATCTTTCAGTACGGTATGATACCGTACCGAAAACTACTGTATACCAAAAAATCGGTATTTTTTCGGTACGGTAAGTCTGGTATTCCGGTATTTCAGTATAATTCCCTACCCCTACACTTGATTATGACTTATGAGAGTGAGAGTATTTGATTGTTTAAGATTATATTATCTTGAGATTGTCAAGATCGAATTACTCTGAGATTTATGTTACCACTTCATATATAATCGATTACTATTATGCACAAAATTGCTATAGATATATTCAAGTACATTTTCCTAAAATATCTTATACTACTTCACATTGAAATGTGGACAAAATTATTAAAGTTCTAGTTACACCTATATTAGTAATCTATAGGCAGTAATTAAGATTCAAAACTTAACCATTAAGGGAAAAATATATCTTAGTGTGGGAAAATATTCATAAACCATTATATTTGACTATTTGAATGATAAAATAATCAAATACAACATCAATTAAGTCAACAAAATATATATTGAAATATTTCAAATTATTTTTATTGATCCATGCATCTTATCGTTAAAAATAAACACTTCCCAAAAGTAACCAAAGTTAGGACTAATTATTACTCCGTAAATAAGATTGAATGTCACATCAAATGCAAATTCAAGATTTGCCTAATTACATCTCTTTAATCTTGTTAACTAGTAGTGCTACAAAATATGAGACCAAAAAAATTCAAATTTTAATGAAAATGAATAAAATAAATATAAATAAATCAAGTTCTTTATAACTAATTCCGTTAAGGAGATTAACGAGGTACTAATGATTAGTGTTGGGGCACTCCATTTGTCACGTATTTAGCGTGGGAAGGCAGCAAAAAACAAGCATGTTAATTAACAATTAAGCTGCTCCTAATTCAGCTTTACGAGTTACTAATTATTTTCAGCTTTTCATCGATAAACTGAATCTTGCTTTTCTCTTTTTATGGTTTGACTACTCAATGGAAAAATCTCTCTCTAGACCAGCCAGATCACAGATTCCTTGTTAGATTCCATCTGCCATGCTTTCACACACTAACTAGTTCGAACAGAACCAACTGCTTTGTGTTGGTCCACGAGGGTCGGAAAGCTTCATTACATGTGCAGTATATAAAATGGCAATAAACTCAATGTGGACACTAAAATTAAGATATAATTATTAACATTTAGAAGATTTTAAAAATAATCATAATTTATGACGTAAAAGAAATTGTCCTTAACTTATGGGCAAATTATCTTAATCATTTGTCTTTTTAGGAGTTGGGACATTAACAACATAGACACTTTATGAACGTTGGTGGTATAATTAGACATACAAATTAGCATCCTTAATAGCATTAAAATGTATCGTTATCCAATTTTTTTAGTGATATTTCCGTTTTTTTCCCAGTATTCATTACTATAATGCCTCTTTCTTTTGATGGAGTACTACGGAAATCTTCTTGGTCTAATCCTACAATAAATCCGTCATTATGCCTATGACAGAGGTTGAGATGTATTACATGTTGTCATGTTGATCACATACTGATGGTATAGTTTAATGCTATGGTTCCTAAAATCATAAACTTTGGATAAAATTTAATACTAGTATATTCTAAAACTTAATTTTCTCCAAAAAATCATGGTTTTTTGCAGCATAGTGGATTTCATGATTTACAATTTTAGCGATATTTGAGAGGAATTTAATACTTAAGAGGTACAAACTAATATAGTTTACATCCATTAAAAACATTATATTGACCAATTTATCTACCTACATAATCCGACTTGTCACATCGAATTTAATTTAGAGGAAAATTGAATACGTGGCAAAATTTGTCACAAGGCATAAATTCTTGATATTAACTACAATTCGTGGAAAAACAAAAATACTTTCTACCAAATTTATGATTTTATGAAACTTACCCATAACTTATGTAGTTCTCCATGTACTACTCCACGAATTATCACTAATAATAAATACAATCACACAACTAATAAAGTTAATTTGAAACATCTTTCTTCAATTAATCCCAATTAAGATTAGAACTCTCAAGATTCTTAAATCAGCCTCTCTAAGCAATTCGAACAATCAAAATTTTAAAACACTATTAAAACATTAGGCTAAATTCCACAAAAAAGTTTATAGAGAAAAAATAAAATGCAAACTGAATTTGTTGAAAACTATTATGGAACAAGGAAGATTGCTGCTTGGATTAGATGTGTACATACAAAATGTGGTGACGTGGTTCATAAGAATAAGGAAGCTTCTAGATGAGAGTTAGTTAGTACCTTTGTTATGAGAAATAATTGTGTATGTGCAAGTGTACATGCACTGATCTACACTCGAGCTAAGAGTATAAAGTAGCTTTTGTATCTCGTTTCTTATCCATTAAGTAAAAATACAGATTTACATTTTTAATCTTCATCTCTTTTATTCTCCACGATTATGGAGCTTTTTATCTTTTATATTTTACATGGTATCAGTGACATTTCATGCTTCCGCGCCTGATTTTGGCTTCAATCCTCTGTTTTCTTCCTTCGTTTTTTCCCTTTTCTCCTCACAATGCCGCCGCGTCGCGAAATCATCTATCCCAATCAATTTGAGGATGTCTCCAGCCCATATTACTTGCATCCCAGCGACAATCCTGGAGCTCAGCTGGTTCCTGAGATTCTCACCGGATCTAACTTCATTAACTGGAGTAGATCTGTTACTACTGCTCTCCTAGCTAAGAACAAGATGCCCTTCATCAATGGCACTCTTCTTCGCCCGGATGAAGATCATTTGTTGCTTCCCGCCTGGATACGCTGTAACAGCATGGTAGTCTCCTGGCTGAGAAATTCTATTTCT